>NW_010520385.1:17756-31681 GCF_000687285.1 Phaethon lepturus
AGGAAACTCCCCAACCACACCAGCAGCTATGGATCAAACCCAGAGATCTGTTCCTCAGCCCATACTGGAGCTCTATGAGTGTCGGATCCTGCCCTGAGTGTAGTGCAGTGCCATCACAAGTACTGCACAGCACCACTGTGCAGCCTCACAGTTCCTCAGCTCCCCTCCTCAGTAAATAAATTTGCAGAAAAAGCCAAGTCCATGTAGAAAAATATCCTTTTTTTTTTTTTTCCTAAACTCAAGATGTATAATAAGCGATACTGCAGAATTCTTTTTTCTAAGCGAAAGTAGACACGGCAAGGAACACCAAGGAAGAGCCTAGACACCTGAAGGCATCACTCAGTACTATAGCATGGACACCAAATGGATGGGAAAGTACAGCCTTCAGCTCTCTGCCACATCCAGGAAGGGCTAAGGCCCACCCCCCTCTGTTTTGGCAGTTTCAAGTGACATATCCAACCACGGCTCATAAATCTCAGCTAACCAGGGCATTTCCTTAGGCCCCCGTACCTTTGTTTAATCACTTTCTCTAGACCATGCTGACTTTCCAGATCTTGCATGCAACAGCTCAGCAGTTCCAGCAAGTGACAGGAACGAACGCGCCAGCCCAATATCCCACCCCCACGGCTCAGGCTGCTGCTTCCTTCACTCGCGCGTAAGAACAGGCATCTGCAACCACCCCGCGAGCTTCAGTGAGGCTGTTTCACAGCAGTGCCCCACACCAAGAGCTGGCCTGGACAAAGGTTTACTGTTAGATATGTCCGCTTGTGCGGTTTAACATGCACCGTCTACCATGCTGACAAAGATTAAATGAGTCATCCTTTAGCAAGTGCTCAGCTGGCCAAACTCAGTCTCGTGGGGCTCTTTGACTGTAACTCAAGCTACTTAAATCTGTTCTACATTAGACTCCTGTCAGCCAAAATGGCTTAATTTAAAACGTATGTTGGGGTGTAATCACACCTTTCAAAGCAGATTCGATAAAAGCCAAAGGTGCTTGAAAACCCAATGCGATACAAATGACTTTTCATTAAATCCTCCTAAATATGTAAGCCAAGCAGTCTGCTCTTCTGAGGGAGCAGGAATCTGACTCAAAATGCACCTCAGTTACATCATGTCTCTGTCTGATACTGATCCATGGGAAAAAGTTAGTATTAGTACAAGACACAGTAGCAAAGGATTTAAATTGTCCATGTGTGGGGACTGTTCTTTGAGTTTTCAGTGAATGCCTGCTATTAAAATCCTTGTGCTGTAAATAGTCCAAAATCAACTATAATTTTAGCCTGCGACTCAAGCAGAATTTAAAAATATTTTAAAAGCAAAACAAAATATGCTTCACTTTCATTTCTGAGTTACAAACCAGATGAGTTTGGATTGGGGGCGGGGACACTAATTCACCTAAAGAAACAATGAATGAGACTGTAGGTTATGTTTCACAGAGCTTTAAACACGTTGGCCACGAAACGCCAGAGAACACAATGTCCCATGCATCCTGGCATTTTCCATCATTGGAAGACTGTAGCCTAACATTTAAAAATTAGAGGTTGGTATTTGCATGGAATAATAGTTTAATCTTTTTAACAATGAAACTGCCTGGCTGGCAGTGGTAGTGAGGATTAGGTATTAAGATGCATTTTTATAAATGGGGACAATCACTCAGAGCTGCCAGGATAGCTTTTGTTAGGATTACCAAAGTAATATCCAGAAGTGAAGATGTTCATAGGGAACCAGATGCAGCAGTGCTTTGCATTGCAGCAATTAGCAAACAGGTGAAGACTCATTACAAAAGAGACTCACCATGTGTGTACATAGACACACAAATATTCGCAAACAGAAAAAGCCCTCACAAAATATAGTGTCCTAATGGCACTTTCAGAAAGCATCTAGTATAGATCTCATACTTGTCCCAAATCCCACTGGCTACCCTAACCTATGCTGAATATTTATGCCAACATAAACACACTAAAGATGATGCCCTGTGTGTTAATAAACATCACATTATGATGTGGTGAGCTACTTCTATACGCGAAGGACTCGTATTTAGGTAACAAACTGCATAGGCAGTTGTATCATGTTTGCCTCCACACTTGCTCCTCCCTTGAGCGAATGTGCTCGGAAGGGGCTGTGCCGTGGGCAGCAATCTCAGCTAAGGCACGGCCATACAAGGATGAGGTGAAGTTTTTGGACTCTAGTATTTCTGAATGGGGTCCCCTAGGCCAGTTCCTGAAGCTGGCATGAATTCCTGTGGGCATTCAGTTCAAAGACATCACACTTGTCTGAGCACAAGTTAATCTTTCAGAACATTTGGGGGAAAAAACCTACCACAGATGGTACAAAAGGGATATTCTCACTTGCCTCCATACCAAACACTGCAGCAAACACATAGAAACACACAAATAGGGTGAAGTCAGCGTACACAGGCAGTCACTGTCTGTCATCAGCAAATTGCCCCTTCAATTAAGAGCACAGGCTCTGTCTGGTTTTGGCATCATTCATTTCTAATGGCTGCTGCCATATAATATACAGATGCTGTAGGTGAAATTAAACCTGGAACACCACCACAATATATCATTTTTATCCCAATATCTGAAGTGAAAGGTATGCTTATGCTGGAATGCGACAATTTAAGTGTTGTTCCTGTCAATCTTCAAAAGCATTTGCAGTCAAATTGAGCTGCCCAAACTACTTTACTCCATTTGAAAAATTATAAGTAATAAAAATAGTGTTAGATGATGAGCAGAGGAGACAGGTGATGCTGAAATGAATTAGCATATAAAGTCTTGGGGACTTATCTGTATCTCCTCATCCTGCAAGAAGCTGATCTGTGTAATATTTTGATATATGTAGTCTTGGTTCAGGAGAACAGAGGCAAGTGGAAACAGTAGGAAAAACGTGGTGTTTGAGCAAGTCTCTGTCTAAACAGTGGGAAACACTGGGGTGGAGGCAGGGAAGAGAGTAGTTTTTGTACAGGAGAACCTGATCCCTGGGGAGCTTCCGCAGTGAGTGACGTGCAGAGCCTCCACTCCACAGCAGTGGTAGCTGAGCAATTTCCATTACACAGGCGAGCGACGTTTCCTTCCCTCACCATCGCCCCGATCGGCCTGGGCAATGCAAGCAGCAGAGAGCACACTGTGTTTGCAGCCATATGCGCTCCCATCCCCACACGCCCTTTTTCCACATGGGAAGCCTGAGGGAGGCATAACAAAGGGATTTTTCAAATTTCATGTACTGTAAGTACCACAGCTACAAACACGATAAAAACAGGACCCAGCTTCTCTCTCCACTCAAAAAACACTACTGCAGAGGTACTGCCTGTGCCAGTACAGTTGCACGTCCTTTATCTTTGCAAACAGCGTCCTCAGCTCCCCATTCAGCCTGTTACATCTAACACAGGATTTAGTTAATCATATACAGCAGGAACACAGCCCTCTTTGTCAGAGCCCGCAAGCGTAAAAGACTATTCAGGCAATGGGTGGGCATCACTTGAAATTATGACACTAATGAGGGTCAAACACTTCTTGTTTCCCTTCCATTAGTCATCGAGCCTGTGTAACACAGCGGAAAACCTGTATCTGCCCACCTCCATGCACTGAGCAGGCCAGTGTCCATAGAGGGGTCCCCACCGACGTCGGGGTCCTGGTCTCCAGACATGGGCAGGCTGGAAGCAGTGGAGTGTGGATGAGCAAACGGTGGCTACAGCGCTCTCCCCCAGCAAGGGAACACCTGCACACGGTGCCAGCAGGCTAGGAGAAGGCTACTGGCCCATCAGTTACTTCCAGGACATTTGTCTTGGAAGGTAACTCAACACATCTGTCACCAGTGCAGTGACTGGCTGTCACTGAAGCTTGTGCCTCAGGCGTACAAAAGTCTGTATATGCCTGTGCCTGGCAGCATCCCGCCAGCAGAGAGGAGATGGAGCAATTTGGATTCCTACCACAAGCTGTCATGCAAACGGCAGTAAGTTATTTCATCCCTTGCCTTCCCACTGTATGTATGGCCTCCCTCCTTTTGGGATGGGGCTTGAACACTTTAGTAACATGAAGTAGGGTTTGATGTAAACTCCACCAACCTCCTCTCAACCAACTACATCATGACATCTCAGCTCCTTAGCTCAATCTCTGCATGAAAACTTAATGGATTTGGACTGCTAGAGTGGCAGCAACTCAAGCAGCAGTTTCTAGAAATGCCTCTGTTGGGACTGAACCTCAAAACAGCCAAAATCACTCTACAGATGCACCACACATGCACTTGTGTTCAACCATGAAGCTTATGGGGAAAGCCCAAGTCATGATTGCCTGAGGTAAGCCCAAAGTGGACATGGTGACCCAAAAGTTTTGTTCCCTAAACAAGAAATTCGGAATTAACTTATGTTGGCTTGGGCTGGTAAACGGCCACAAGCTGCCCTGTGTGCGCCGACTTACTCTCATCCCAGGACCTACAACAGCCAGAAGAAATGTGTGTGGGCAGAATTCTTGAGTCCACAACTGGCCTCAAAAATCAGATAATATCATGGGAAAACACAGGGATGACCCTGGGTTGGGAGCAGTCCTGTATCCCCAACAGCCTTCTTGAGAGCAACTCAAAAGCTGTCCTCACTGCACATAATGCTATTAGTTTCTGTAACTGTAGTAAATGCCTAGTTTACTAGGCTGACTACCAGACACACTGCCTAGATCAGAGCAATTAAAAAAGTGTATTCTACCAGCCAGCTGTTTAATTATCAAGGGTATTAAGCACAGAGTGCAACTAATAGAAAAGCTTTAGATTTTCAGAACAAGCTATTCTCTCTACTCTGTTTATTGGAAAGAATCAGAGCACATAACAGGACGCGAGCGCGATTCATTCCCGTCGGTACCACCCATACTGTGGGCTGCGATGGAAATGCCGCAGGTCTGGGTACATGCTCTCTGGTATGCTCCCAAGGGAAAAAGTAGACTGAACTCCTTTAAAGAATCGGGCAAGATTCCCATTATGGAGAGAATTCCCTTGGTAGGTTTGTACTACCCTGTTACCATAGTTGGCTTTATGTCATCTCTCTGACCCCCCCTGATCTGCAGAGGAGAGTTTTTGGTGGTCTGGAAGAGGGCAGTGCTAAGCCCTACCATTTTGGGGGGATCTCACACTCGTCTGGCACTGGAAGCTCTCCAGGGAGATAATGCTGTCACTGAGTGATGAGCCCACTAGGACTGCTGACACAGCATTTCTTTTCAAAGTAAACAGTTGTTCATGGTTCAAGAAAGCATTTCACACTGCCCAGCCCAAACATTTAATAAAACCCCTCCTCTCTCTGAGTCTTGTTTAAGAATCTGAATTTAATTTTCACTAAGTTAATGAAATCTGGTGTTTTACATTTGCCTTTTGGTTTCTGGACCATGTTTGGGGTGTACTTCAAGTTTTTCCCTACAGAACTCATGAGTAGAAATGCAGGTTTTTTAAAAAATGCAAGCAGAAAAGGAAGCTGCAAGTAAAACATCTGATATTGCAAGACATGATAAAATCACAGGAGCTGGCAGAACTGGCAGGCTGCCCTCTCCTCCTCCATCCATGGCCTATGTCCCTTTGTGAATTGGCCTTTGTTTGCTACAGATTCACTCTAGCGGTTTCTCACACCAGAAATTAAGCCCTATTTTATCCAAACCTGGCCCAGAGGGCCTTTGGCTCCTAGCCAGAACATACATAGCATTTCTTTTTATTTGCTTTTCCTTTCTCAGTCTCTCTCCCTTCAGGGTCCTGTTATTATTTAAAAAAAAAAAAAATCCTGGATTTTACTGATTAAAGTGCTTACTTTCATGTTGATACATTTGTTTTGTACTGCCTTTGGGGTCATAAGGAAGTACAAATTATTTTGGATTTAAAAGGAGCTGGGAGAAAGCTGAGGAGAAAAAGGGATATTATCAAGCATTCCTTTGGTACTGACACACAGACACTGATATCAGCCTGGTGATGATTCAGGACTGGGGAGGGAAATTGTATTTGGATAAAATGAGATGGCCTGTGATGTGCCTGCAGTGGGCTGAGGGAACACGCTGTTATCAGAAGGGCCATACCAAAGGACGTGCTGCAAGTGTGGTGTGACATCGGACCCTGTCACAGCTGCCGCTGGGCTGGACGCAGGCAGCACGCCTGGGAACAGGCATCCGAGATCGGGTGCGTCGCAGCCCAGTGACTCAGCCGGGGCTGTGTTTCCTGAGCCCACCACAATACACACTGCCATTTCCCTTCGTGCCACAGCTTTGCAATTACAGGGAAAATAGCACCCAACAAGCTGGTCTCAGCACAAGCCTTGCATTCCAGAAGGGAGACAGATGCCTGACACCAGGGACAGTCACTCTAGACCATGCCTCTGCCAGATGTAGCTGCTTGCATCTGGCACACGTGCAGCCAGTCTGGGCCAGACTTCTTGTCTTACCTAGACGTCTCCATGCTGCAAGCTGCTTTCCACCAGACTGCTGCTCTCCTGCTGCGGGACGTTGGTTTCTTGGCTTTGCTCCCAGTGAACTTCTAGGCTGCTGCTGCACGCCACCACCTTCCCAGAGGCAGGCATGGTGTCCCTTTGCTGTTTTGCTGCTGCCCTGAGAGTTAAGAAAACATCAGGTGAGGAATCTCTAAATGGAGACTGTCTGAGCAAAGCTAAAACCTGCCATCTCAGTTGGGTATAAATGTAAGTGGCTTCACAGTGGGATGGAAATCTGCATCTGAGAGCCAATTAATTCTGCCCCTCTTCCAAGCGTGGAGGTCTGAGATCAGAGAACTTTCTGGTGCACAGCTCACAGATGCTGCCACCCTCCCAATTCCCAAGGTTTGGGGAACACAGTGCCAGTGGAGTCATGAGCATCCCAGAAGTCACTTACTGTCCCCTGCACGCTCACTCTGTGCAAGCATCTGTGCTCCTCAGGGACGCCAGCACCTTGCTGTGACTCTGGCCTATCTTTCTGGCTCTGGTTGCTCTCAGAGACCCCAAGACATAGGCTGAAATCTCTGAGGGGGTAGAATGACCAGAATCAAATGGGGAAATATCAGAGGATTGTAGGAGAGGAAAGGTTTTCTTGAGACTTAAGGGTCTTCCTTCCCATCCTCCTCTTATCTGCCGAGTTCCTTCTTCGTATCTAGTTAACCATTTCCACCTTCAAGTTCTCTTTCCTGATCCTAGAGATCTGACTGTGCGCAGGCTGCTTCCAGCAGATAACTAGCTCCTACCTAACCCTAACCTAGCCCATTTCCTTCCTTCTCTCCTGCCTGTGACATGAGACCTTGTGCAATTGCCTGGTTGCTCCCCTCTAAGGGCTGGCTATACCTCCTTGCCTTCATCTGATAAGACCTGGACCCTGTAAGCATTTGCTGGAAAGCACGGAAGAAATAGCTACATCTACAAAGACCTCAAGCGAGCTAGAGAATGGGAGCTGTATCCAAATCTGCAATAAATTGTCTTTTTAAACAATTTAAACTGAAATAAGATCTATTCCTCCCTTGTTCCCTCTCCAAAACTCAGCTGTAATCACAGAGCACTCAGTCTCACAAAGGCTGGAGACCAGAATGTGCCTCTGACACTGAGTACTGGGCAATTTATCAAAGGAGATTACACCCAGGGAGGGTGCTCATGTGATTAAGATTTAACAGTCAATTAAATAACACCAACATTTCTAACAAAGAAGCTGGGATTAAGGAAGGACTCCAAAATGACTCCTTTTCCTTCCCGACTCTGATGCCAGCCTTGGGAATCTCCCTGTTATTAACCCAGATGTTCAATTAAAGCCAGCCGGAACAAATAAAATTGCTTCTGAATTTTCACTACAATGGGAATCAGATGGTCAGGTCTGCCCTCAAGGCAGCCAGGCCGTTAGGAAAGCATGCATAGGAAGCTGTCCTGTGTCTTGGACTTTATCAAAAGGATTCCAGCCATGTGTTTAGTGCAAGTGATTATGCTGTTGCTGCTCAGGTAATTTCTAATGAGCAGACAGGGAAGTACTACTTCTTTTCAAGATTAACCACTACCAGACAGTGCAGATGAATGCGGCATTGCTGGTGGGAAAGTACACATTCAGCTGTGATTGCCCATGCATTTACAAAGAACACGTGGCAGTGCAGTGCTTGCACAGTGATCTGGATGTCTGGGCCCCACATAGCATATAAATACACAAACCCTTTTCCTTCCCAATCTCCTCCAGAAGGCAGCAGTACCTCCCTCCAGATCTCAGTGTGGCTTTCCTTGAAATTTCCCCCCAGTCATGACCACTGAGCACCCCTCAGACTTGTCATCTGCTCATTCCTTCCTCACCCACTCTTCCTGCCTGAATGGGTCCATTGCTCCTGCATTTATCCTGCTTCATCCCTCCTTACAAGGAGAGGGAATCAACAGACCTGCTCCAGATGCTCAGCAGATCTCCTGGTGGCATCAGCTCCAGTTTTGTGGCTTCTCTGCTCTTTATCTAACTACCAAGCCTCTCTGTCTCCCTTCACATCTCACCTCTTGTTTTCTGTTACGGTCCATTTGCCCTCTCTTCTTGGCCATGAGAGAGGGTCGCATCCAGCTGTAAAACATCTCATTCACCTAGTACAATGCATTTCAAGACAGTGCAGCAGGAAACACATATCACCATGCTGTCTCTTCCATACTGTGTGACACTGTATTGGGATGGGTTTTAAAGCAAGATCACAGGCTCAGCATTTAGGTAAGCAGCTCATTTCAGGATAGTAAGAAGAGCTTGCTGCCCAACCTGTATTCACCTTTCACTAAACACAAAACATTTCCATCTGCTCCTTTCTTTCAATGACTTTTTACAATAGTAAAAAAAAAAAAGAATAATTTAAAAAAATTATGTCACTCTCTGCTTGTTTTATCAATTTCTTCCCATAAATGCTGCTCCCCAGAGCTGTTCTTTGGGAATACCACTTTGCACTGTGTCATCCCTGGTGTCAGAGCTGTTACAGCCCTGTGTCTCAGCATACAGCTACTATTCTGCTTGTGCACAAACGGCCTAATTAGAAGTTACCTGGATATATAGAATGCCACAGCTTTTGTGACCCAAGTTTCCTAACCACAGAAGTCGGGGAGGTGATATTACACACTTCTGAAGGTAGCCAAGACGCTGAACCTTTTCATATGCCAGAAGAAACAACCTTCCCTTCTCCATCCCCCACTTACACTGCAGGCTGCCATAGAGATTTGATGCATCTGCTCAATTGACACCAAGTCCCACAGGTTCATACCTCTCTCTCCACTTTGTGGGATGAGTGCAGAGGCTTGTTTTACAGGTTCATCCTGTAAAATGTCAGAGTTGTTCCCAATATCCTGTTCTGGAAAATTCATCCCAGCAGTGTATGACATTGTGTTTTCCTAAAACAGTATTTTATGAGGTCACTTCATCATCTAGTCCTTGTTCTGCGAGGTCATTCAAAAGTCATTATAGTGGAGGCAAAATCCCCTTATGCTGTTTTTGGCATATTAGAAACTACAGAACTGTTTGCTGGAAGAGACAAAACATGGCTGAAATAAATCCACAGATTTTCCTCTAATAGAGTTGCTAGAATAATAGCAAGGTCATGACTCCCTCTCACTCCTAATAATTGTTGCGGCACATCCCTAAAATGGATGGCTGACCACAATACAAATATTTCTTTTTTCATGTATCAGGAAGGAGTTCTTGAGAAATCACTTGGAGCACATAAGAGTCAGCCTAACACTGTACTTGGGACCAACTACTTGCCAGGGATGCTCATCTTCTCACATCATCTTCATTCTTTGACAACAAATCCTAGTTTTCCATAAGAAAGCTGTGGGTTGTTTTTTTCTCCAAACAATAAAAGTAAATTTTCTCTCAAAGGTCTTCCTTGTTTTTATTAAGCCATAGTACCTCAAAACAAAAGCTTGAGGCAAAACCAGAGTTAAGATACATAGATTATCACGGTGTGATCTCATGTCCTTCTCCTCAAGTAATCTTCATCTTCCAAGATGCAGGGTAGCTCTGCAACTGCAGTGGTGACACCAAATGGGTGACAGTGATGCAGCAAAGGTGTTGCTATCAGTGTGTTCATGCTTCAAGAAGCATGGGGCTATTAGGTGTCTAATTACAAGTCCCAGGAGAGACACTGGCACTGTGTCTTAATGAAGACTTTTTGTATGCCAACAAACACTTCACATTAGAAACTCAGATCCCAAAGTCAACATTTAAACAACCTCCATACTTCTGGCATGTTGTTTTTGCCAATATATGTTGTTTTACTCATTAGTACATTTTCCAGCCACCTGAGTGACAGCCAAACAGTGATTTGAGGCTGTTTATTGGAACAGTAACATGTTGTGTCCTTCTCCCTCAGGCCACACAGACACTCAGAACTAGCACCCCAACAAACATTCTCCAGGAAGCAGTGGCTTTTGGGAACCCGAAAGATAGAATGGAAGTCGTTGATCAGAACAAGCAGCTGTAGATCCCTTGAGGCGACACACAATTCAGAACGGGATACTGCCTGACACACTGTTTAAGTTGGGTGGATTTATGAGCTTCTCTGATAACAACTGTTATCTGGAGCTAGAATCAGTTACCACCCCCTTTGCTGGAATTTCTCTTGGTTTGTTCTCTTCCCAGCTCTGAGTACTTCTGGAGAGTGTTCAGTGTCACTTTGTCTTTTGCAAATTCATGAAGATGGGAATCCAAGTCTAATGGTATCCTGTGAATTTGCATTAAAGGCTCCACTGACCTCAGAGATCCAAGAAGTCTTTGGACTGGGCCAGAGCAGTAGGAGCAAACATGGCAGCTACCACTGCGTGCCTTGGAGTGGCAGTGGATTGTACAATGATCAGTCTTCTGCACCATTATGACTCCTGAGTCCCTGCTACTATTACAAGAAATGGGTTACTGCAAACAGGCTCCCCATGAGCATTGCTTCTTGCATCTTGCAGTCTCCAAATACCAGAGGCATTATCTCAAGCTGCAGAGCATTGTAAATCAGAGTCACTCTTAACCCTCCCTCTCATTACCTACCCCCTAAAGGAAGAAAAAACACACTCCAATAGTCCTACCTCCATAAATGGTACTGGATTCAAAAGGAGAAAAAAAGATACCTGGATTATTTTATTTGCATGTCCAGAAAATTGTTGGTGTAAAATGACCTTGCTGAATAGAGGATAAAACTAGGGGTTAAAAAAGTAAATTAGGACACCTGCCTCTGGCTCAACTCTACTGAGTTTACTACAGATCTTCTTTGAAGTATGTGTTCCTTGTGTAACAGTTATTTAAAGAACTGTGCCACCTCTTATTGCATTTTCTGAGCACTCCTCAAATCGATTCAAAGCTTCCTACTTTTTTCATCACATTCATTTTAAAGATGGGTAAGTCCTAGTAAGGGATGTAGCTGTCGCCAGGTCTTGCTCAAAACAAACGTCGCTATCAGAAGTAGAAACTAGGTCTCCTGAGCCTTGGCCCCAGTGCTCTAGTTTTTCTGAATGCCTGTGATGCACACTTCATGGGAAGCATGCCAGGAAGAGCCCTCTGCTCAGCAGAAACAAATAGCATTTTTTTTTTTCTTTCTTTCTTTCCTTTTTTTTTTTTTTTAAAGGCACTGAAATCAATGAGGGTTGAGTAATAGACCAGACATAAGCTACAAGTTATCTTATGAAGTGACATAGTCTGAGACTTTTACATAACCACACAGAAAGCCGTTATACATATATGTGTATGAGACTTTTCTGAAGTTGCAGCAGGGGAGGTTTAGATTGGATATTAGGTAAAATTTCTTCACTGAGAGGGTGGTCAGGCATTGGCACAGGCTGCCCAGGGAGGTGGTGGAGTCGCCATCTCTGGAAGTGTTCAAGAAACGTGTGGATGTGGCACTTCAGGACATGGTTTAGGGAACATGGTGGCGCTGGATTAATGGTTGGACTTGATGATCTTGAAGGTCCTTTCCAACCCAGTGATTCTGTGATTAAAGTTTTCAAGGAATTAAGACTTACGGCAGTGAGTCAGCACTGGTTCCAACTGAGGCAAGGATTAACTCTGCTGCCAGGATATTCTCAAACCAGCTTGGAAAAAACCAAACCTACAGAGATATGTGACAAACAATACATTTTGGAAAATAAAAAACCTGCATCTGGGGCCTTAAGACCAAACCAGGTTTGATATCAACCATTCATTAGCCAAGATCAGAAGTGAACGCTGGCCACAGTGTCACCAGCAGGCAGGTACGCTGCCACCTTTTGCACTCCTGCAAAGCCTCCCGTTCCCTAGACAAGTGCAGCATTTGGGAGAAGGTCAGAAAAATCTTACAAAATTGCCTCCCTTTACCCTAAAAGGGTTTGTGCCTAACATGTTCACACTCGTATCACTCAGCAAGAAGGTGACTGCTGAGACATCAATTCCCTCCGTGATCAAAAGACGGCTTGGTGCCGTTATCTTCTGCAGGAGGATGCAGGCACTCCAAAGGCAGTGCTGTGTCAAGATGTGCTCGCTTTCCAGAAATACGAGCTCTGTGCTACAATGATCAAGCTCCCTCTCAGGTAATATACTTTGTAGCCTGAAAGCTGCTTCCTTAATCTGCTTTTTGTAGTTCACATTTTAATCAGCACCATCTGGGATTAGCTTCCTTTTATTTACTTATTTTTGGGTACGGCCAGTCTTAGTTCCTCAGATTTTGGTCAGCCTGTCTGGAAACTCTTCCAAGTTTGAGATTACCAGCTAATGTACTGAACTCTGGGATGACGGTTCCAGGCACTTGCCAGCAGACATAAGACAGCAGCAAAAGTGACCCATCAGCAGACACTAAACTTAACTGCAGCGTCGACTTTTTAAGGTCATTACTGCCTCAGCACAGCTGGTTTGTGGGCTGTACAGTCACAGATCCAGCTCCTGCGCTTGGCTGAGCGATCCAGCACGAATGACCCGATTTTCCCAGGAATGCAGAGGGAGTTCGCTGCAAGCATGGCTCCATTGGCCAGGACAGAAATCAGGCATGTAAACCCCTTTCTTTTAGCACCAAACTAGTTAAAAGCAGAATTAAATCCCCAGCCTTCCTAGCACTTGTAGAGGAAAGAACTGAATGAACCAGGGACAAGCTGCAAGTAATGATCTCTGCCACCTTCCCAGTGCACTACCCAGTTTATTTTGAAGTGCTATTTTTATTCAGCCTCAGTCATTTGAAACACTGCCTAGAGCACTATCACATTTCCCAGCTCAAAGAGCAACCCATATAGAGTTGCACTAAACACTTTATGAAAAAGCTGTTTGTGAAATGAAACACACAGTATCTTAGCATTTTTGCTCAACCTTACTTACCTGGTCGGCACAGTAACTCGTAAGAGTGGGCGACCGTCTGAGTAACTTCACATTGGGACACCAGTTGCATTGCCTTTTGGTATGCATCGATAGATGGATCAAGGTGCTTCTCAGGACTCTGGTGCCCTATGAAGGCAGTGAAAAGATTATTGCATTTAGAGCCAGATAAGCAACAGCTTAATTTTGATGTATCTTGTGCGTCAGCGCACAGCTTACAATCGGCTCATCAAACTGCAGTGTGTGACTTTTACTCCCGTCCCTGCAGTAACCCCCACGGCCCAGCAAGCCCGGCCTCCCTGCAGAAGGATTGTCCTCCATCCTCGCAGAAGAACGTCTGCGGTGGGTTAACAGATAATATACATGCGGCTCTGGGGCTCCCAACATCTGCATTTTTAATCCTGGCGCTATCAGATGACTGACAGATGGCCATACCTCACTTTCGGAGTGCCATCACTTTCCCAGGTGCAAAACGCGGATAAATATACATATGTTCCCATAAAGCTGGGGGAGATCTGCCGCCAGAGAAGCGCAACGCAAAACCGCGGCGTTGCTGAAGCCCATCACCAGCTGTAGCACCAAAGGTTTTTATTTTAAGTACCTTTTGATCGGGACGAGAGTTGTGGCGGGTGTGGGTGCCCAGGCGTCGGCAGACAGGGCCTCTGT
>NW_010520385.1:31732-40521 GCF_000687285.1 Phaethon lepturus
GCTGCGTGGTCCCACCCCCCCCGCCACAGGGCAGAGCTGAGCCCTTCAGCGACACGGGGAAAAAGTGTGTAAGAACAGGCAAAATGGGTGACGCAAAAAAAATAATTGTGAGGGACGGCGCTGTGAGCACCGGGGCTGGAGGAGGGCAGGGAGCTCCGGGTGCCAGAAGAAAAGAGCATGGTGGGGGAGATTGTTTAAATCTTTGTTTCTCACCATCCAACTCTATTTTAATAGGCAATAAATTACTTTTCCTGTGTTGCCCATGATGGTAATTAATAAGCAATCTCCTTGCCTTCACCCACAAGCTTTTCCATCTTATTTTCTGTCCTGTTGAGGAGGGGAAGTGAGGGAGCAGCCGGGTGGGCACCTGGCAGCCGGCCATGGTCAACCTGCCCCAGGACTGCAAAAACACTCTGCTCCCAACGTGAGGGTCCCAAATCCTCAGCAGAAGAGGCATGTATCTGCTTTTCTTTGCAGTCCCAGTCCAGTAGAAAGAAACCGCAGAACGAGATTTATTAACAGACTAAAGCTCAGGTATGTATGCTGCAGAACAATATGCTTGGTTCAGCCTGGCCAATTTGTTTCACTTGCTATCGGCTATCTGAGAATAGATGTTAAAATAATACCTTTTTCATCATGATACAATAAAAAAACCCCACATTGACCTTATTAATGGTTCTTAATTCTTAAAATCTCAGTACCTGCTGTTCCTATTGAGGTTTTAGTCAAGGAGAACTCCTGCCTGATATTAAACAATAGTGTATTTCCCAGCAGGAAAAAATGCCTGATTAGTTTTCTATGTTTTTTCCATGGCTGATTAGCCCAACATACATATGGGGAAGCTGCCTCCCCTGGGACACCTCAATGCAAACGGTCATCAATGAATTAACTAAAATCAAAACCTCACTTAACCTGTTCAAAGTATTATTTGCAGCAGAGGTGTTTTTCTCTCTGTGTACCACTAAGAGTGACAGCAGCTGAACAAAACAGGAGACAGGAATAGACAGCTCTCCCCAACATCCAACTGAAAAACAAAATTGCTGCCAAATCTAGTGCAACAGCTTAGTCCTCTAGGTAGGCTTTCAGCATCACTGCGTGCTTTAGGAAAATAAACCATATGTCTGGCAAGTTGTCCCAGCTTCCTTTCTGTAGGGAGCACTAGTGAGACAGGTCTGCTCCGCACACTCCTTGGGAGCTTGAAGCAGAGCACAGCAGTAACAGATACACGTGAAGGCAAAAGACACTCTTGGCCTTTTTTATTCCTCTCCTGAGTCACGGTGCTCCTTTCTGCAGTGAAGCACAAGTGATGCCAGGGAAGCACGTTGCCTCTTGTCTTCTCCCAGCCTTGGCAGAGTTTTGCATATTTGGCACCTTGCAAGCAAGGGTGATGTTATCAAAGCTGCTAATTCTGAGCCCCAGCAACACAAGATGCAGTGGCCTCCTAACCCTGGACCTCTGATCACAACACACAGCCGAGATTGACTACAGCAGCTTTTTAACACCATGTGGCTCATTAAAAGGATGTCAAGGCTTGAAAGAAACCAAGTCAGTATTGAGACATCTACAAGCTCCTACCAACAAACAAGGTGTTTTAAGGAATAGATGGGCTCTGCCTGAGCAGCAAAATTTTGGCCAAAGACACTAAAATAGCCCCAGTTAAATCAGATGTCTTTAGGATGCCACTGCCAAGTCCTCGTAAGTAACAGAAAAGAATTTCACGACTTGGTGCAATGTAACCATGTAAGGGCAACTCTGTCCATCTTGTACAGTACAAGTACAGTTTATTCCCTTTCATGGCTCTAGAAGATCTGAACTATTCCTGTCCCAGGAAAACAAAGAACATTTTACATCACAATACTAGAAAATGCAACTCAAAATTGATTTTTAAAGGGACACACACAACCTCCCTTGTTAGGATTCTGCAGAAATTTTTATAAGACCTCATACGCTATACAATCTTGCTGGTTAAGATGGTATGAACTTCAGGAAGCCTTTAGCACAGCACCAATCCATTTCCAATTGAACTAGGTTTTAGGATATGGCACCATAACATTTCATTTTGAAATTCTGAAAAAAAAAAGAAAAAGCAATTTGTTTCAATTTTTTTGTAAATTCTGAAACGTAAATGGCAACAATCAGTAACACAAAGCAAAAAGAGTTTTAAATTACAACATAATTCTTAAATACTTATTCAATACAGAAGTGTAAATTTGGTATTGCTGTATGCTAATGAGGTTTTCTTGCTTAAAAAGACATATGAGAGACCTCAAGTTCTCTTGAGCTTTTAAGCTGTCGGTTCACTTTGCCTTATGGAGGAATTCCACTGAAATCCACACGGATGAACAGAGTCCCAGGGGATTAGAAGCAAGTCAACAATATTTAAACTCTTTGGTAAACTAGGCATTTATCAGCAGTAAACAGTTACTGGTTTTATTTAAAGTTCTATCCCAATGCCAAGGCAGAAGCAGCTAATTTAAGATATTGTCAGAAAGAAACATCAAGTCCAATTAAAACTTATCTCTTTTTACTGTGCACAAAGGAAAGTAATGAGGATTGGACACAAGCCAAGTTGAAATCTCTCCAGTTTGGAGCCTGTATTTGTCTTTCCAAAAAGTGCTTTCAGAGATTTTTCTGCTGGAAAAATGAATTATTTCCAGGAGAACCACAACTACCAGTTCCCCCCTCCTCCCCTTTTAATTAATGCATCTTTCATGGTTGACTTAGATGTCAGAAGAAAATAACTTAAAAAATAGAGTGTGGCTTCATGGTTTTTTTTCTGCTTGTGGTATTTAAAAGGTATCTCCCTTGCATGTTTTCTGTATTAAGTTCAGCATGAATTCAACATGAAGCCTTTCTTTGGTCTTTTTATCCGAGTTCCCCTTACTTGAAGCATCCAGGAGTTTATCTTGAAGTTCTATCAGCTTGGAGGACTACTAGTAAATTCAGGCATTATCAGTGGGAAGACAGAATGTGCAAAGAGGTTTTAACTTATAGCTACGCTAAAAAAGGCTAACAGCCTGCCAATTTTGGTTTTCTCTGCTGAAATTACTTCTGAAAGAAAGGTTTTGTTATGTACTTCATTAGATCCATACAGTGGCCTACACTTGAAATCCTAATTCACTTAGTGATTTGAAAAAACCCCAATTCAAATTAAAAACCTGCACCACACTGCAACTACACGTTAACATGGCCTGATTTGTTATGCCTAGGTTCAATAGATATTCATGGTGTCAAAACAGGATCTTCTGAAGAAATATGCTGCATTTTGGCATGTCTGAAAAGTAAGAAAAATACAAATAAGGAGAAAGATACCACACTTGGGTAGTTCAGCCATCCTCCTTCTTAGTTCAGAGGCGATAGCATCCCTATTGCAGGCTCTCCTGAGAGAAGCCCAAGGCTTAAGTTTCCCACGCCCACATGCACCCACAGCAACTTGCAAACAAGTCAGAAATAAAGCACCAGCTCTATACAGAGACAAGCATAAACAGGAAAGCATCACCAAAACAGTTCCTATCACTTGAGAAAACTGAGAGGGCCTGTACGGATTTGAGTAAGGGGAACTGCAAACATCATCCTAGAGATGATCACACAGAAGTGAACAGGGTATAATCTGGATATAACGTGTCTCAGCAGTTCTTGAGAACGCACGATCTGAAGGACAGCCTGTGTATAGTTGTAGATATTATACTGGTAAAATGAAGCTGGCAATGGAAGTTTTCACTACTAGTCATATCACGCTGGTGTATTTGAAAACTACCAAAACCATGTATGACATTCTATTTTAAGTGATAAGCACCAACTGACAAATAAACCTACTGCATGCAAACAAAATCTACAAAGACTATGGCAGCACCTGGAAGCAAGGGTATAGCTTTTTCTTTTATCCCTTCTGCAAAACAAAAATCTGAGAGACATTACACCACTAGAAGAGACATCATGCTTTTAACTTCCCATGCAATTACAGTCAATCAGAAACTCTTTTCCCAATAGAAGTACTGTTGATTTTAAGACACAGAAGTATGACATGCCTGCTTTTCTCTGAACACAGATTCTTTCCCCTTTACTGACACACGTATGTTAGAGCAGCAGTTGCTTCTAGCTTAGTACTTACCGCAATTCAGTTTCTCAATTCTGCAGACAGTATAGGGACAACTGTGGAGAGCTTTTACAAATCAACAGTGCTTAATGCTGTTGAGATCTAACAAAGTCTTACTTCTGCCAAAAGCACTGCGGCCCACTAGAATGACAGGAGAGATCCCAAAGTCTCATTAGCACAGCTATAGCACCTTAAGCGTAGCACTTTCCAAATGCCAGAGCTGGTGTGGAGAACTGATCAAAGGAAGAAAAAAAAAGGCCATGTAACAGCTTTTTTCTGTCATGTTTTGTCACAGAAAGCAGGAGCAAGTTCAGAGGTGTCAGAATACAGCATTGCAAGGTTAGGATGATTGCAGATCTTTCAAACACTTCAGTTTGACAGTCTGATCTGTGATCTCAGCCCTGCAGGATGACCAACCTTATTTCTAATCCAGTATCTGAAGTTAATGCCTGACGATAACTCAGCAAAGGTTGTGGTTTGAAAACCAGTGTAGTCTGAGCCAACAATATTTTTCTTTCACAGTAACTGCTTCAGAAACTTTACATCATCAGAAAACCAACCAGTTCAAACTAAAGCTAAACACCTGAAGTACAACAGGTAAAATCTTGAAGCAACTCTTTCAAACTAGCTTATAAAAGCTTGTGCTAGGTCAGAGGTGTGAAATTAGCCAGCAACAGGGAATCAACAGATAACAGAGGCAAGGTCAGCAGATGTGGTATCATTCAAGCTGCTTGCATCCTCCCTTGATTGCACTGTAAGATAGCATAAAAAAATAAATGCATCAGCAGGCAGAAATAAAGCTCCCCTTAAAGGGCTATTAAGCCAAATATTCAGTTATTTCTCTTTGTATTTGTATTCTTTGTATTATCTCCCTGCTTTTCAAGATCAAGGTCTTGTATAAGCAATAAGGTTGAAGGTTGAAGTAGAGTCTCTCACATGGCAATCAATCTGCTAGCATGCCAAGATGCATTTCTGGTTAAGTTTTCCATTAATTCCAGTTTTAATAATTCACTTAAAGAATGTGTGTCAATGGCAGAATAAATATTGTGAGCCTCTATCGGCAGAAAAAACACTAAACTTCGATATCATAACCCAAAGAATCCCCTTAGTTTTTCCAGTGAAAAAGCAGCAAGCTGAATTAGATTGCTACATTGCAAAATGTTCCATCACAGATCAAAGTAGTAGTTGACCTACAAATACAAACCTTTTTAAATCTGGAAAAGAAAGATCATACCAAACCAAAGAGTGAAGTGGAAATTCTTGATATTCAACTCTGGCCCTGCTTTACGAGCAGATTTGTTTTAAGAATTCATAATCACAATCTGTGTATCTTTTGGAGACACACATTTCTAAGTTTTTTAAGACTAGCTATAACAAATCCACCAATATTTATGACTTGAACAAAAGACACAGCACAATATAGGTTTGAACTGTTTATTTTACATCAGATCTTCCATGCCAGAGTTTCTTCAGTTAGAAGTTCCTAGAAAAAAATGAAACGAACATTGTTACAAACCAGTTTGTTTCAACAGCTCAAGTAAATATTTTTGCCCAGCTGTGTAACCACCCTATGATACAGTGTATACATTTTCATCCTAGATGTTGGATTTGGGTATGGAAGTTACCCCTGCCAGAGGCAGAGAATAAGCTAAACATACGTACTTGGAAACAATTCCATCATTTTTTGCCAGACGCAGAATGGAGTCATCTGATTCACCCTTTTAAAAAAAAAAAAAAAGAAAAGATGATTCTGAAGTGACCAAATAATTGCTGATACACATTAAAAAGAGGCAGCTGCCACATTTAATGCTGTGAGTGAAATGCACAACGCTTTCCACAGATTTTATATGCAGATTAGCGTTTTCAAAACAAGCTGTTAAATTATTTGTCATCATTTAGGATAAGAAATAGTTTTCTCTTGATAAAATATACACTTGCATTGACAAGATCTATTTCTGAGTAAGCAGACTTTTGATGAACTCTAGGAAGCTTCACAGTACGTTCAACAAATTTAAGTCATGGTAGCATCATCTCTAATGATTATAAACAACAGATAAAAGCCAGATATTAGCAGCTTGGTACATTCTTAAAAAAAAAAACCACAACAATCCACTTGCCATCCATCAATGATTTAAAAAAAATAAACAAACATACACCATTCTACAAACCAAAGGATTGAGGAAAAAACCAGAAGAAACCGATTCTTGCAAGTGAATTTGTTCATGTCTTCACTCTGTCTTCATTATCCCCACAAAAGCTCTTCGTCTACAGTAAGCTGAAGGCACATTGCGTTTTCAGGGCCAAATATAAATCTGAAAAATTACTGATCAATACAAAAGGGAGCACAATAATTTCGTAGGTCAAGAAAGTACTTACCATTCTACGAATTGCTCCACAAATAGCATACGTTTTGAACTGGCCATTTACTCTGCCTGTTACCTTGTCAACCTGTAATTACAAGCAAGTTAATCCATACAGGTTCTTACAAAATTTTAAGCTCTTACAACACACTTGCCAAGCACCCAAAGATAAAAATTACTTGTTAATAAATACTGCAAATATTTTTCTGCCAACTGCAACAGCCCAAGGCAAATATTGAAGTTAAAAAGACAAGTACAGAGTATCTTTTCAGAGCGAATTTTTAGTTAATTACATAGTGCAACTATAAAATTTAATAGATTACACAGTGTAACAAGAACACCACACAAAATGGTAGCTAAAAGAAGAAAATATTTAAGTTCTGAAAACATGGAAAAGTTCAATGACAACACAAGAGACTCAGTTTAAAAATTTGGGAATGTAGTCTTCTCGTTTCCCATTCAAGAATAAATCAAGCTATAAAAGCTCATAAGCTATAGGAATTCCTGCAAGGTGATTACCAATAAACAAATGCGGAAAAAAGGCATGCTAAAAGGAGTTTAAGTTAACCCAAGCCCACATGGATTAACTGGGATCCTGCAGGAGTAAAGGTCTACGGTGGTTTTCTCAGCGTATATGTTAAGCTAGGAGGCATTTGCAGTAATGCTACCTTGGGAAGATGAAATTAAACTTAGACAAGAACAAAGTCCTTACGTTACAGAAAGAAAACTAAATGTACAATACCAAGTCAATACAAATAACCAGCATGCCTCAGGAAAAATTCTAAGCATATAATACCCCAAGCACTGAGTTAATGAAATGATAATGCTGCATGCAAAACACACGAGCAATCTCATTTGTCACCTATCAAGAGCAGCAGTGTTAAGTATTAGGAGAAATGATTCAAGCAAAACTTGGAAGATGGCATTTTAGTTAAGAAAAGTTGAAGAGAAATGGAGCTCTGCTCTGGAAACTCTCTTTTCTTAAAGTTTGGACAAACGAGAAAAAGCACAGAGAAGGCAACCAAGAACAAAAAAATTAGAAAACAGGGTGCAAAAGGACAGACTGAGAACAGCACTTTCTTACAGACGGGTGAAGGTAGAAGGGATAAAATCTCCCAGAAACAAGCATTTCTTCTCCTCCCCTTCAGGACAAGGAATTCCCTAATTTGTAACTCTAGAGTTAGGGAGTTATATTCACTCAAACAGTTAAGCACTGGAACAGACTGTACAGAGCTTTATGGAATTCCCTCTAATAAGGTAAAAAATAACCAGGTGTGACATAAGTAATATACTTGTATGTTTGAAAGTCCTCACGCCCCACACTTATATGGTGTCTAGCAAGTTATTTGGAGACACATCACAAGCTGTTACATTTTTTAACTTCTATCAAAAGTTTAAAGCTGTGACTCTCTCATCACAACCTCCTGTTATGAAACTTACCTCAGAAATATTTATCTGAATCGAAGCATGATCCTTAGCACCAATTATTCGGTTGCTAGCAGAGCTAAAGAATAAAATAACAAAATATATTTAAACAAAAGGAAACAGACAGTGACAATAAAAAAAATTAAAGCCAAATCTACATGCAAATTAAAGCTGCACAAGAAGTTTAGACAGTAACAGTTTAAACTTTCAGTGCTCAGAAAATTAAAATGCAGTTTTAAGTATATTTGAAGGAAACTTTCATTGGTAGCATCAAGCTAAGTTGCCAACTACCACTTCACTTTGGCTTTTACATGCCCAGTTCACACCTACAAAGTCCACACAGCACCACAAGCCTTCAATGTACACAGAAACCCGTGGGTTTTTTTCTTTTCTAAAGTGTAAAAACATACAGTAATCAAGGTAATTCATGAGAACGCCGTTTCTATGCCTTTTTCTTTAGGAGCCATTACATCTCCTGACACTCAGGTTGCAAACCCTCAGAAATCACAGAGTGTGAACCAAATTGACTTAAACCTAATAAAATGCATTCAAATGGTTTACTTTTTAGAGTTTTGTTTTTTTTTTTTTTGACAAACACATTTACAAACAGCTTCCTACTGCCTATTCACTGTAATTTCAAAACTGTATTTAAGACTTACTATCAAGGCAACAAGCAATTACTTAACAGCTTCACACGAGAGCTCGTAGGACCAAACACTTTCACACTACAAATATGCATTTACTTCTGAAATTAACCACACGTGAACTGCCACTGTAGGGCTGACAGTTATGCAACAGAAAACGGACAATAGTCCCTTCAACGTTAGCCTTTGCTTCGTATGTTTTACATAAGATATTCAAAAACACAAAAACAGATAGAAAACAAATTTTTATTGGTGTGTGCTCCC
>NW_010520386.1:0-347 GCF_000687285.1 Phaethon lepturus
TGCAGGGTCTCACCAGGAGGGTCCCACGCCCTCCCCACCGCACCAACCGGCACCATGGCCAGGCCAGCCCCTGTGCTCGCCCCATGATGGCGCGGTGCATTGCCCCTGGAAAATGCCAGAGCAGTCAAACCGTTGAGTCATTTGTGCCCAAGATTATCTGTGCAAACAGCCGCCCCGATTATTTTTTTTTTATTATCAATTTTTTTTTTTCTTTTTCCCTAAGAATGTGGCTCAGACCATGGGGATGAGCAGCTGAAATCTCCGGGGATCAGCAGGACAATGCCAGAGCAAGCATTGTGCTGACGGCTCTGCAAACGCTGGCCACCGCTCCCGGGCGGACGGCACCC
>NW_010520386.1:379-3322 GCF_000687285.1 Phaethon lepturus
CGAGCCGCTGAAGTAGGCAAACATTACATGGGCGAAGCAGCAGTAACCGCCTGAGCTAGGTGAGTCCTGGGACCGATTCGCACCTCTCCCACCTCGCCCCCTGCTCATCCCCACTGCCGCCGGCCAGCTGGGCAGACATCCTTCTTCCTGCCTGGTGGCAACAGACACCCAGAGGGACCGTCGCCATTCCCCGTGGAAAAAGACAGGCTCACACGTCCCCGCTGGCAGTCGGGGTGGCTGAGAGCCCCTCTACCACGGGACACCCCAATCCTGGCACCCGCACGGCCCCAGCCCCCGGCATGGCACACCGGTTGGCATCTCACACCGTTAGCTGGGGCCGTCCATGGGAGCCCACTGTGCCTCCCAAGGGAGGCATAGCTGGGGTGCTGGGGCAGGGAGAGGGGATCAGGCGGGTCTGTTCGACACCTCCAGGCATGGGACAACCTGTGCCCCCCACCGCAGGTCCCCACTCTGGCTCAGGGATGTTTTTCCTAGCAATAGCCTGGCATCAGGGAAGGAGAAGGGCGAGCTGGGCACTGTGCCTTGGCAGGCACGCACACTCTGTGTCATGGCCGGGAGGAGGGAAGGGGCACCGTGGTGGTGAGAAGGGAGCACCCTGCTTTGGAAGTGTCCCAGAGCCCCCTGCCATGCCCCCACCCATCCTACGGGAAGCAAGAGGGTCTTGCTGCAACTGATGTGGCTTGTCCCCAGCAGCAGGGCAGCTGCCTTCGCAGAGGCGCCGCGGGTAGTGGGCACAGAGCCGTCCCCCAGCCCCATGAGCAGGCAGCGGGGATGCACAGGGGCACGCTGCAGTGCAAACAGCTTTTACTTCCTTCTCCAGACACCGTTCCAGCAGCAAAGATGGCTCAGACAAACCCTCTGCCTGTCCCCATGGGCCCATGGAAGGTACGTCCTTGCTCCCCTGTATCTCGCCTTTCCCGGTGTGCAGGTGGGGGACCGGGAGAGGGGCAAAACCAGTCCTCCGGGGCCAGACAGGCTGCACAGCGGGCAGTGAGGTGGGGCAGCACAGGAAGCAAGGCACCCCTGTCCTCTGCCTGCGGGAACTTGCCTCCTGCCTGCTCAATCACCTCCCGGGTGTTTTTCATCAGCCTCTTTGCAGCACCCTGGCCCAGCCGTGCCCTGCTCTTACTAGTCGTCCTGTGCCGAGCAGTTACAGCAGTCCCTGAAAGCCACACGCGGTTATTCGCCCTCCCCTGTCCATGCGGGCGGGCAGGCAGGGTGGGCAGGGGCCAGCCAGGCATGAGGGCCGCAAGGGGGGCAGTGAGCACGGCAGAGCAAGGCGGGGAGAAGCCCCAAGGGAGCCAGCAACAGCTCCGGGGACGCGGTTCGAGGAGGGGACCAAGAAGGAGAGGAGAAGCATGTGCGCAAGCAGGGCGCACCCCACCAAAGCCTGGAGCTGTCACAGGAGAGCGACAGCCGCAGCCCCCCGGGGGGCTCCCCGTCACCCTTTCCCCCGTTAATCCTCTTTGCCCTAGAGTGTTCGGAGCAGAGGCCGGGAGAACCGCCAGCCACAGCCCCGCCACCCGCCCGTCCCAGAACGGCTCCGCTCCTCTCTCCGGACGGCACCGCTGCCCCGGGAACTGATGTCCGCAGGGATGAGCAGGAGAGCGGAGTGGGGACCGGCGTGCGGCTCCTCCGACACCAAGGCAGGGCACTGTGGGGCCAGCAGTGCAGGGACGCACAAAGGCATGTGGGGCTGTGTCCCAGCCCGGAGGGGTGCCCAGAGCAGCCTCCGCTGGCTCTTCCCCGGACGGAGCATGACCCTCCGTCTCGAAGAGACGCTGAATCGCCAGGGACCACTGCTGGGCAGTTCCCAACTTGGCAGCTCCCAACTTGGCAGCTCGCTCTCCATTCCAGATCACCGTGTACGACCAAGAAAACTTCCAGGGCAAGAGGATGGAATTCACCTCGGCCTGTCCAAACATCATGGAGTGCGGCTTCGACAACGTCCGCTCCCTGAAGGTGGAGTGTGGCGCGTGAGTACCCAGCGGCGGGGACGCTTTCCCAGGCGGGCTGGCAGGGCGAGGGGTGCTTGAGTGCAGAGCGGGGCGGCTGTCCTCGCTCCGCTTAGCTGGAGCCAAGCACTGCAACTGGGGGAAGCCAGGCATGGGAGATCCCACCCTGCCAGGGTAGAGCAGCCGGCCCTGGGCAGCACTGACACAGACAGAGGGCCAGAGGACACCAGCAACGCCTTTAGCATCATCCAAAACTGCCTCCCACAGTCTGGGAGCGGCCAGGTTTGGAGCTCCTCGGTGCCCCGCAGGAACGCTGCCCAAGGATGCAGCAAAGATCAGCGCTCAGCCACGAAGCACTGTACCTAAGATCCATCTTTCTTGCCCCAGGGCCCAGCCCTGCTCTGCCCCATACTCTCCTCACACCGTGCAGCTCCCCAGGGCCAGAGCAGAGCCTTCCCACAGCCTGCGCTGGGCTGCCCCAGTCGCTGACAGGAGTAGGGAGCAGATCTGGGCTTCTCCCTGCACACGGGGAATCTTCCCTGGCACAGGCAAGACATCGCTGCCGCTGCTCCGAGACATTGTGTGTAAGGAGAGGTCCCTGCGGCAAGAATCCCGCTGGGGCCGGGGAAGCAGACAAGATAGATTTGTGCTGCTATATTTAGGGTTTGTAATGCTAATGGGATTACAGCGGCATGCGTGCTCACGCCGTAATCAGCTCACTGCTCCAGTTGACATGTTCCTAATCAGGCTGGTCACCTTGCACCGGGGGGAGGCTGACTGTGGGACGTGAGGTCGGGGCTCAGTTTTGGTCGCTGGCAAGAGACCCTCGACCCCCCTCAGCTCAGCGAGCCCCTCAGCACCCCGCGTACCCCATAAGCAGGGGGGCTGTGGGCTGCACAGACTGTGCCATCCTTTTTCCAGCTCCCAGCCCAGCCTCTGCCTCCTGGCTCCACTCGGCTGCGGCTGG
>NW_010520386.1:3349-3732 GCF_000687285.1 Phaethon lepturus
CCCGTCCCGTCCCTGGGGACGGGCACCGTGCAGCCGCTCATGTGGCCAGCACCAGGGTTTGCAAAATGTCCCCTGCAGGGCAGAGGCATCCCTCTCACCTCTCCATGTTTGTTTACAGCGAAGTGGGGGACCTAAAAAGGGGAAAGGCAACAGCTCCCCGCCCTGCCCACAGCCAGATGGGTTCTGCCTGATTGGGGCATTAGGAATTCAGGTCTTTCCAGCTGTGCCAGGTTGTAGTTGGGGAACAAGTAGGAAATGAGGCCTTTGGGAGACAAGGGCAGCCGAGGGTGTCCTGAGGCACCCTAATGCGATGCTGCTCTGCGTAAATAACCACAGAGCGTTAGGGGAAAGCAAGGCTCCCTCCCAGCTGGGCCCCTTGAAGG
>NW_010520386.1:3768-4113 GCF_000687285.1 Phaethon lepturus
GCCCCGCTGGCCCCCTGGAGGGAGGGACCCCATCCCCCCCCGCAGCCGGGGGATGCCGGCGCTGCCATGCAGCAGCCTCCCAGGCACCAGACGTGGTTACACGCTCCCCGGGTGCTCTGCCCACATCCACCATCACTTCCTTTCTGTCTGGACTTGCGGGCAGAGGCCAGACCCCAACCTCCTCCTTGCACCTATATCTGTGCCCCGGTGCCAGCACCGAGCAGGAGGCCCAGAGCTGCCGCAGGAAGAGCTGGCAGCCCTTGCTCTGTTTTTGCAGCTGGGTCGGTTACGAGCACACCGGCTTCTGCGGGCAGCAGTTCATCCTGGAGAGGGGAGAGTACCCAC
>NW_010520386.1:4305-4626 GCF_000687285.1 Phaethon lepturus
CCTTCCGCCCCGTCTGCTCCGCTGTGAGTGTCCTGGCTCCCACGGAGCTCTCGCAGCTCTGCTCCCATCAAAATGCCCCAGGCAACAGCACCAGGCCCAGGGAGTGATGCTAGGAAGGGCAAATGCAGCTATGCCGGGGGCTCTGGAGATGGCAGAGGCTCCTTGGGGTGGGCACGGCTCTCCCCCGCCATGCCCAGCAGGATTTGCTCTTTCTGTCCTGTTTTCTAAAACTTTTGAGGGAACTTCTGGGCCAGTTGTACGTGACCAGAGCTCGGGGACAGCTGGCCTGAGAGGGTAGCTGTGGCACAGCTGTCATTGACC
>NW_010520386.1:4690-6704 GCF_000687285.1 Phaethon lepturus
GCCCCGTCCTGGCTCAGCACCACCCTGCTGAGCACCTCCATGCATCTGGGCTTTGGAGAAACCAGCCCTGGGGGGCTCAACACCTCCCTCCCTCGGGCTGTGCACACAACCACCCAGGAAACCCTCTGAGCAGTGCCATAGGGAGGGACAGCCATTGCCCCACCGTCCCCATCCAGGCCAGGGAGGGAGCAGCACCTCCCCTCACCCCCGGCTCTTCCCCGCCCAGAACCACAAGGAATCCAAGATCACCGTCTTCGAGAAGGACAACTTCATCGGCCGCCAGTGGGAGATAGGTGACGACTACCCCTCGCTGCAGGCCATGGGCTGGGCCAACAACGAAGTGGGCTCCATGAAGATCCAGTGCGGCGCGTAAGTGATGGGCAACGGGCCGCGGGGACAAACCGCTGCCGTGGCTGTGCTCCACGGGGAGGGGGACACCCCGTAACCCCCTTGGCTTACCTCTTGTCCCCATTACGGCCACCTGACGACTCCTTTTCTTCCAGCTGGGTTTGCTACCAATATCCCGGGTACCGTGGCTACCAGTACGTCCTGGAGTCCGACCACCATGGAGGAGACTACAAGCACTGGAGAGAGTGGGGTTCGCACGCCCAGACTTCCCAGATCCAATCCATCAGGCGTGTCCAGCAGTAGCTCCCCACTTTCCAGTACAACTCTGCAAGGTTTCTAAAGCTCACCGGCTCCCTTTTGGTGCTAATACTCCCCTCCTGAAATAACCACCCCTTCTTGTACTGCAACTGCTTATGGAACAACACTCCCAAACGGTACCAACTGCCACAATTGCCAATAAATGTGACTGAAAGAAAAAGATAAACCTGCTTGGTGGGTGTTTGCTGTTGTGTGTTTGGGATTGAAGTTACACATCCCCACTCCAGTAACAGGGACCAGACTCTTCCCTGCCCAGTTTAAGCAGGACCGAATCCCGGTGGGGCTCATACCGAGGGCAAGTTCATCCCCCGACTCTCTCACGCGCACAAACTCAGCAGCCAAATCCTTGGTCGCCGCAGCTCCTTTTCCCCCCTGCCCTCCCCTTCCCCTGCCAAGGTAAAGGCCCCCGCGCTGCCGGCCCCCGTCCCGCTGAGCCACGCCAGCACCGGGCACACACGTACACGCAGCCACACGCGCCATGCTGCTCGTAGGCTTTGCGGCCAGCGCCGCCAGGCCCCAGGGACCGAACGTCGACAGCCATGCAGCATCCCCGGGGCCAGGGGATTACCCCTGAGCACGCAAAAAAGAAAGTCACACGGACACCCACAAACTTTAAAATTTTTATTCAACAATTTACATCACTTATTGTCTGTCTTAACGTATTCGATCTACACAATTTTCTTTTTTTTCCTGATAAAATAATAAAATTTGGATAAATTTTGAAGACCTGTTGGTGCAGAATAAACAAAATTTCAGTAACTTTTTTTTTAAACATTTAATGTGAAGTATGACATCATTGGTAAAGATACATCATGCCATTACAGCTCATGGACATTACCTATCCTTACAGTCCGTGACATCACCCATACCAGCGCAAGGGGCTGCGCCAGACACAGCTACAGCAGGTATTACACTAACTCTTCTAGCCACCCTCTCACGACCGGGAGAACGCCTACGTTTCCAGCTGGGCACACAGAGTGCATTAACCTAATCGGAAATACCGGGGCGGGGAGAAGAAAACAAAGACTACCTTTACCGATTCGTGTGGTCGCACACTACAACATCGACAACAAAGAGGGGCTGCCCCTCTCCACGGGTCCGAGGTAATTCAGCTCCTGAGCAGGTA
Organism: Phaethon lepturus; assembly: GCF_000687285.1. Classification (NCBI taxonomy): domain Eukaryota; kingdom Metazoa; phylum Chordata; class Aves; order Phaethontiformes; family Phaethontidae; genus Phaethon; species Phaethon lepturus. The sequence goes on from NW_010520386.1 coordinate 6,483, forward strand.
GAGCACAACCCCTCGCGGCGATTTTAATACACACCAGGAAACCGAACGGAATGAGAACTTATCGACGGGGAGGGGCAGGAGAGGAGACGGCTCCAGCCCCAGCTCGCAGTCGAAGCGCGCGGTTGTGTTTCGCACCGCCCTTAACACTGAAATATTCAGGGGAGGGGGAGAGAGAGGCATCTGTCCCCCCAGTAAACAAGTTGAGGACCTCCAGAGGCTCCC
>NW_010520386.1:6735-6985 GCF_000687285.1 Phaethon lepturus
GAAGGTGTGTAAGTACACGTGTGATGGTAGATAGAAAAGCAGCCCTGTTCTGTATGAAAAAGCTGTCAAGTTAGCACGAGTTCCTGCCATGGCGAAGGGAACACGAGGGGAAAGCCGTCAGGGTCCTTCTCCCGTCACAAAATCCCGACTCTCCTGCACAAAGGCTCTGGGCTAAGCAACAAGTTTCTAAAGGTGGTACCTGCAACCCAGTGCACCCCATCCCATGAAAACAACGCCAAAACAAAGCTCT
>NW_010520387.1:0-4663 GCF_000687285.1 Phaethon lepturus
CGGGAGCCCGCTGCTCCGGCGGAGGGGGCTGCCTGGAGCCGGGGGCAGCATGTCAGCACCGAGCAGCATGTCAGGGCCCCGGCGCAGGCGGGCTGGGGCTGCCTTACCTGTAAACAAGGGAGTCATCGTAAGTACCGTTGTATTGGATTTGGAACATACGTATCCCAGGTATATTCCTCTGAAAATTGAATTTCAGCAGAGCGGTTGAGGACGTTGCTTCCGCAACAACCACCTTCTTATCTTGGCTGACTTTAGTATCCCCGTTGCTACTGCTCGCGTTGGAGCCTGACTTGGTGGAAGTGGAGATATCCGAGGAGCCAGGGTCGGGCTCGTGGATGTGGTTCGTGCTGTTCAGCAAATGGGGGAGTTTGATTATGTGCAGGTCCACCGTCTGCGTGGCCTCCCCAGCCGGATTGGAAGCAATGCAGGTGAAGGAGCCCGTGTCCTTCACCGTTGTTATAAGGATGTCAAGCGTCCCGTTGTCGTACACCACAGACCTCGTTGCGTTTGAAATCAGTTTCCCCTCGGGTGAAATCCAATGAATTGCTGGTTCGGGGTCCCCCCGGGCCTTACACCGCAGCGCTGCCCGCTGGCCCTCCAGCACCCGCAGCTCATGGGTGTGCCGGGTGATGAGAGGCGGCTCGCACAGGAACTCCTCCTCGGGGATCGACCAGAAGTACCGGCCGGACAAGAGCGTGGGAGAAGCACAGGTCTCCAGGTCATCTTCCCTCGAAAGACGCCGCAACCACAAAAGCTCACAGTTGCAATGCAAAGGGTTCCCACCAAAGCTCAATGCAAAAGTCGAGGGGCTGATAATTCCTGAGGTTGCTAGTACCTGAGCTCGCTGGAAGAGAGGATCAGGCGGTAGCTTCTGCAGTTTGTTAGATGTGACGTCCAACCTGGTCATCTTGTGGAGGTGGGAGAAGGTCCCCTTCGGAATATGGTCAATCATGTTGTGGTCTAGACTGAGAGTGTGCAAACTAACCATCTTCTCAACTGCATCCCAGGGGATGGTTTCCAGATTGTTGTAAGACAAATCCAATTCCTCAAGAGCTAAAACATCATCGAAAGCTGTGGAAGAAATTAAAGTAAGCTGGTTGTTGTTAAGTATCAAGTGGTGAAGATTGGAGAGTCCACTGAACATGTCGTTGGTGATCTTAGTCAATCGGTTGCTGTTCAAATGCAAAGCCCGCAAATTGCGCAAGTCAGCAAATGCGTGAGGTGTAATAAAACTGATTGTATTCCTGGACAGCGTCAGGTCCACCAGGCTGGTCATATTGGCAAAGTCTTTCCTTTTAATGTTTGTAACAAAGTTGTCTGCCAGCCGTAACTCCACGGTCCTCCTGTCAATGTTGGGAGGAACAAATAAGAGCCCTTTCTTGGCACAAAGGGTGGCAAGGTTCGGAGACAAAATCTGACAGACACAGCGCTTTGGGCAGATCTGAGCTCTCACCGCTATGCCAATGAACAGCAAAAACAAAAGCAGTTTTTCCATTGTAGATCAGGTTCAAGAGCCTGTAAGGGAGAGCAAACATCTGTCAGTCTCTGCGCGATAAGCAAATCACATAATAAAAAAGCAAAGACAAACCATCTGTGGTTAAATCATGAAACGGAGGCTCATGTAACAGTGTGTCATCCTCATCTTGTTACCCGACATCTTTATCATTGTCCATATCTTGACATAAGAGCTTCTATACTCCCTTCCAGAAGAACAATTGAGAGATATATGTGTTTGCATACACACATATATACACCCAGACACTTACATACAAATGACAAAGCACTTTGGAAGCAGCTGGTGGCACCGCACACGGCATCAGCAGAGCCTTTCAGGCCCCTCCTGCTCATCCCTGCCGTGCAATGCACCTCCTCTCCAGGCACTCAGCTCTCCAACGGATGCTCCTGACCTCACAAGTCTGGAGTTACTTTTCCACAATGCCATTTAGGTATTGAAAATGAGGGATGCTTCATGTGTGCTTTGCTTGCTAAGCTAAAACTCAGTGGCCTCTAAATCATGGCAATTCAATGGGTTTATAGCCACCTCCACCGAACATTTAAGCTCTTAATGCTCTTTTCAGTATAAACTCAGAAGGAGCTAATTTTATGTCATTCAAAACCCAAAAATGCAAAATAAAAAAAAAAGCCCCCACAACAACAGGGATCTAAATAAAAACGGAACATGGGCTAACTTTAGATCACTGTTTTCCTGGCTACCACAACCAGCAGCGCTGCACTCTTCTCCCAGAAAGCCTGACAGTTCAATTAGCCTTATCTCTTACATTGCCAAATCCAGGATCCTCACAGAGTATGGAAACAAGGAAGATAACAAGAGTGCCCACACCAACTAAATGAAATCATCTCTCAGTGACTATGCCAGAAGCTCCACGCGAGCTGCGGCGCTGGTTTCTGCGCAGCCCTGCGTCAGCGCCGCCCCACGGCATGGGCAAGGGGTGGGAAGGTGGACGCTCCTCCACGGAGCGGGCGGGAAGGAGCACAGTCCTGCGTAGAAGCATCTGTATGTCCGAAAGGAAACTTGTGCAGTCGCAAGCAACGGACCTCAGCGGGACTCTACGTCGGAAATGAAGTGCTTGTCTCCCTTTGGGATTGATAAAATTGTATGGGTACAGACTGGATTACTCAGATGCCTTATCATCCCAGAAATGTACTAATGAAGCTCATCTAAAATAAAAGAAAGTTTCAGAGCTAGCCATAAGCAGGAGTCTTGAATCGTCATGGACATTTAAAGACATTTAACATCAGAACAATAATTACTGCTCCTATTGTCTAGTCCGTCCCTAATCCATCCACAGTGCCATGCAAAATAAAAGGAGCCAACATAAAGTTGCAAAAAGATGCATGAAAATATCAGCCTCTAAACCCTGCTCTTCAGCACTATCAATTTAGTTCCTCCCAGCACTTCTGGGGACTGTAGGTTTTCATGACTACTGGCTCCAACCCTTGAGTCCCCATTGAGAAAAAAAACCTGAGTATGCTGCTGCGGGCATAGCACTGCTGTAGTGCTGAGAACCGTTACGAGAACCGTTACCGTTGCTGCTACCAGTACTGTGGCAGAACACGAACTTCCCAGGCAGCATTCAAATACGGCTCGCGGATTCAGTTTGGTACGGTTGGTGCCAGCGCTGCAGGTCGGGGTGGTCCTGCAGGTGGCACGGACTCGGAGGAGGACAGTAATGCCAAGCAGTGGAGGAGGAAGCACAGCAGAGCAAACCGTGTACTCCAACCCCCAAACCGTGCTGGTGGCGCGCGACCGGCCGCCTCCCGACGCGGCGCCTGCAGCCAACCTTTCCAGGTGGGAGTTTTCTCTTTCCATCTAGATCTGACACATGCCAGACTCAAATGGACTCAGCAGCTCAGGGCACCCGTGCACAACTGCCAGGGTCCCCAGACGGTCTTGGCTGGGACACCAGGCTCATTTAGATTTGCTAACTTAATACTGCTAATTTAGATTTGTAGCTGTGATTAAAGTAATGTGCTCGGATCCAGCCAAGTTCATTTGAAGAGCTATACAAGATTAAAACCAAATCAGCAAGGCACATTTACAGGTTTGGAAATACTTAGAAGATGAAACGTCTGGAACGACAAGGTTGTGATGAGGTTACCCAGAAGTGGACGTGGGCTTTTTTGTATTTTAGGAGAGCTTCTGATATTGTCTCTGTATTGGCAGCATCCTCTGGACACAACGGCCAGCACACGGCGGGAGCCGGACGAATGCGATGGGTGAACGCTGGGCTGAAGGGTTGGCTCAGAGGGTTGTAGCAAATGGGGCAAGACCTGGCACATGGCCAGTCACTGTCCCCCCGGGGCTTGGGTTTAGGGCCTGTCCTCTCCAGTGCTCCTACCGGGGACCTGGGCGGGGAGGTGAGCGCGCACTACGTGCCAACGGCCAGCACACGGCGGGAGCCGGACGAATGCGATGGGTGAACGCTGGGCTGAAGGGTTGGCTCAGAGGGTTGTAGCAAATGGGGCAAGACCTGGCACATGGCCAGTCACTGTCCCCCCGGGGCTTGGGTTTAGGGCCTGTCCTCTCCAGTGCTCCTACCGGGGACCTGGGCGGGGAGGTGAGCGCGCACTACGTGCACCCGCCGAGTCCCTCGAGGGCAGAGAGGGCTTACGGAGAGGTCTTGGTGGATCAGAGCGCTGGGCAACCACCAGCCCTGCCGACCGTAACGAGGACAAATGCGGAGTCGGCACCTGGGACCTGATCTATCCGCCCTTCCTCTCCCAGCACACCGCAGCCCTCCACGGCTGCAGCTTCACAGCCGCGGGCAGGCTCAGCCCGGGCAGGGCAGGCCGCTGCCCGCACGCAAAGGCGGCAGGACGGAGAAGGAGGCCATCCCTGCAGGGAGCTGCCTAGCGCCAAAACCGCAGCCGAGACCGGAGTGTCCCTGGCAGTTCAGGCCGGCAGGAGCGGAGGCTGCCCTCGCACAAAGCAGCAGAGCCCTGGCTAGCCGCCCCGTGCCGGGCCGCCTCGCTCCAGCCCTGCAGACACGCACTACCAAGCACCACGGCGCAGAATGAGCGTCTCGGCCTGGGCTGTCCCGGCGCAGCACTGGCGAAGAGCGGGCCAGGCCCAGGAGAGCCATCAGCCCGGTACAGCCCAGCACGGGCACAGGCACAGGCCGAGGATGGGGCATCATGGCCT
>NW_010520387.1:5470-5846 GCF_000687285.1 Phaethon lepturus
GCTTGTCCAGGTCCCTCTGGATGGCATCCTGTCCCTCAGGTGTGTCAACCGCACCACTCAGCTTGGTGTCATCTGCAAACTTGCAGCAGGGTGCCCTCGATCCCACTGCCTATGTCATTGATGAAGATATTAAAGAGTCCTGGTGCCAATAGGGACCCCTGAGGGACTCCACTTGTCACTGAGTCCACCAAATTTGACCACAGAACAGCCCCCCTGGGTCGCTTCCTATTTTTCATGGCTACAATGACGGCCCCTCCAGGAGGACAGAGCCCACGGGGAGGGAACAGCTCTGCCAGCCTTGGTCGCTGGCACTTGGCAGCATGGCTCTGGGGGTTAGTTCAATAACCACGGCGTTCTCAGCGAGCTGTGGTAGAGC
>NW_010520388.1:0-18534 GCF_000687285.1 Phaethon lepturus
CGGGAGGCGGCGGGAGCACCGTGCCACCTGGTGGCGGCAAGGTCACGGCGCCCGGCCCGGGCTTCCCCGAGGAAGGGTCTCGAGAAGGATGGACTCCAGGGACAAATCCTATTTCTCATGTTAGTTATTACGTCACAGCACCGATGCATGTTTTTTTCCTATCCCAACTGTCTTGACTGTTAAGACTCACCTTTCGGAGCACATAACCTTGACGAATTCTTTGACAAAAGCACTTTTTAAAAATTAAATGCTGGAGGCAGCAGAAACATATTGCAAGTGACAAAATAAATTGTTTTACCTCCTTGCTTGATAGAAGATAAACTTTAAATCAGGTTTTATCTCAGTGAAGTAGAAATGATGGAGATGAACGAACTCCTAAAAAGAACAGAATAGCTAAAATCTCTGCTTTTTCTATAGCAAATATAACCCCTTGTGAAAGTGCAAGAAATACCATCTGTGTTTCTGAAACTCTTAAGTTAATTTATTGCAGACATCTCTGTGTTTACTGTAAATTGACATATTTTGTGTTGCAAAACAACATGTTGCAGTGATGAAAAATAACCTAAATACTCCCATCCAATTAATTCCAAAGGGTTTTCTACCTGAAAAAAAGCTCCGTTTAAAAGATGTTTGTTTTGCATCAGACATGAAACCTATCTCGTTTTTAAGTTAGTTTCATACACATATTGACAGCCACTCACAGAGGAAGCTGAGAGGGGAAACTGTGAAGTAGTGGTGACTTTTATGACAGATTATATTTTTCTGATTATCAGACAAGAAGTGTATTTTATGAATAGCTACCATCTTGGTGAGAGGTTTCTTCAGAATGGACAACTCCACAAGCTTTCCTGACAATCTGTTATTTTCGTTGTACCTGCTAAGCACTGCCATTTCTTGCAGTTCACGTTAAATGTAAGGTAGAATTTAGAAAATAAGCTTTTTCATCGAAGTGTTTAATTGGAATTTAAAATTAATTCAGAATATAATTCTGAGATGATGAAAATTAATATTTTCTTTAATATAGCATATCTGATGGGAAGCCAGGGGAACACAATACTTCAGCTGACAGCAGCTAAGCATCTTTGTTTTAAGCTATGGCTGGAATTGAGCCATGAAATACAGATGGAAATGTGGATCTGAATTTCCCCAAAGTTCAGTGTGCAGTTTGGGTCTATTACAAAGATAAGCTTGGAACTAGATTTTAATCTAGTTTTTTTAAAGCGTAGAGGGTCTCCGGTCAAATGTTACCCTGTGAAATGTAAAAAAGTGCAGCACAAGGGAGGCTGAGGCACTGTGATGCTGTGGTTTTATATTTGACTGCAAAGATTTAATGTCTGTTTTTTCTTGTAATGCCGGCCTTTGAATGACTGAGAGCTCATCCAGACATCAACTGCTCCCGTGGCAGCAAAAATCCCCTTGAAGACTTATCTTGTTTTTCTCCCAAGTCCAGACAACTGGGTTATAAGAATGCAGAAAATGAGGAGTCGTTTAGGCAAGCGATGATGCAAACACAAAGAAGTGAGCCCCAGAAGACAGCGCCGTGGCAGAGGGGATGACAAAGCCGAGCACTGTCACTGCTGAGACGAGTTCAGCACAAAACAATGTTTCTGGAATGCATATGTGATTCCTCATCCCCGGCTCATTGTTTGGGAGCTTAGATCAATACCGCTGCAGCAAAGATTCCCAATGAGCTGAAACAAAACAAAACATGGATTCATGGGAGCATTGCCACTCAAGAGCATGCATTTCCCAGTTAAAATGAAGGTCAGTTATAAATTACATCTCTGATTCCCTCAGGATTTCTCTCTCTTGCTCTGTTTTGGCAGTTTAAGACCCCTTTGATATTTGAGTAAGGCCTTTCCCTTGCACATCTGATCTTGATTACGGTTTATGGCAATGGTAATTCTTTACCTCCCCAAGGCAGCAATTTTGAGAAGAGAGAGGGAAAGCAAGTACAGTATGATTGTTTAGGAGAGAGGCACACTGCATAGTGCTTTAACCATTTCTCCATTTTATAGCTGTGTCTCTTCCCCACGGATCACCCTTGCACAGAGCAGCACTATGCTCTTCCTCTAGGAATGCTCCATGTCCATCAGTGAAATCACTGTGTCTGGAGGCAGAAAAAATCTGTTTGTGTATTTACGTATCAAAATGCTGACTTCTGAACAACAAAACTGTGGTTTGGGTAGGTTTTTAGATGCTTTCTGTTTCCTGGTGAACAATCAGGTATCAATAACCACCAATTTTTTTCTTCTGGCTGCAAAGCGGAGCAGCTGGGTCTCAGGGGTCACCCCCCACCTCTCTCCTACCTTACAAAATGAAGGGGACTGTTCTTGCTCAATTTATGGAATGCAACTTTGTCAAAAGAGGGTGGATTTCCACATGGATCAACTTTGTGCCAGTCAGAATTGCCAGTCTGCTAAGCCAAAAATACACTGAGGCTTTGCATAAGGGAATGTGATGGGTGAAACTGGGTCTTGCACCACTTTTCCGTATGTGCAAAAGAGGCAGACGTTCCAGCTGAAAACACATTGTTGACAGCATTTGAGACAATGTGAAGGTGGCAGAAAAAGTTGGATGCAGACTTGCTTTTTCCTATGGGTGGTATGAGGCATTTTGTTACAGGAAATTACAATTGCAGTAAGAGTTTTCATGTCAGTTTGTAATATATACTTCATTCCTTTATTGATTTACCTTCTCTGGATTGTTTATACCGTGAGCTCCTTCTGTTCATTGAGACTTTTCACGGAGTTTGCAATGTGGAGGGGATATTGAAAAGCCGTAACTGCTTGTGAAAGTCTGGCACCATCAATCTGCTCCCAAACAAAAAAAAAATTCCTACAGACTTGGGAGGTGATTTACAAAAAGATTTAATTGCCTTTCAGGCACTACAAATGCCATCCTGTCAGCAAAGACAAGCGATGGGTATGGTTTCTTTTGTAAAGGTAACCACAAACATCATGCTGGGAAGTGGAAGCAGATGGCAACTTTTGCAAGTTTGGTGTTTGATTCTAGTGCCAGGCAGAAACACAACAGGCATAATTGCCAATGATTTTTTTTCTTTGTTTGCTTGTATAATACATTTTTAAAAGCTTAAACATGTTTTTAAACACGTCTAACTGCATTTTAAATGGGTCTTCCAGTGTGCAGTAGAACTTCCCAGGTACACACTGTATTTTGCCATGAAGATACCAAGGAGACGTGATGAACAAAGGATACTCGTAACATTTTCCCTGGAAGAAGGAAACTTCTTAACTCCTCATACATAAGCCTTTCCTTAAAGTAATGCAAAACTTCCACAGTGCAAGACAGGAACAAAGCCGTACCAGCTCTCACTGTTCCAGTGACACAGTGAACCTGCTTGAGGAGCATTTTATAAACCAAAATTTCCACTTAGCTAATGCTATGGAAGTGTCTGACACGGGATTTTCCCCTTTCCTTTATTATTTTTATTAGGCCTTCAGTATTACCTTGGAACATACAACTTGTGAAGAATACCACGTGAAGGAAAAAAGTGTTTATTGCATATATCTGTATACTTTCATGGAGATGCAAAGGTTGAAGAGTTGGAGGCCCTCCAGCTTGCCTGGGTAGCTGGGTATGGGAGCATGAGCTAGTGTGGAGGCCCAGCACCACACTGCCAGCAGCTGGGTGGGTGCCCAGCCTCAAGTGGTGAAGGCTGCAGAAGAGCTCTCCTTCACTCTGTCATTCTCTCATAAATCAGACTAATTATTCTAATGAGGAGAGCTGCATCCCTCTGCTGTAAGTCCTGCTGGTTTACAGGGAGAGGGAAGTAAATAAAAAGGAACAATGCTGGCTGCTGCTGTGGGAGGGATGGAGAACAATAGTCCTGACTCTCCCTGCCACCACCCTGTTTGGAGGGAAGAAGCGGGATGGCTTGCGCACACCCCTGGAGTTATTCCAGATCAGAACTGAAATCAGACGCTGGGCTCGTCAGCATCTGCTGAAGGAAAAAGCAAATAAAACAGAGGGCAGAAGCATATTGTTTTCAAGGCTCTAGGAGAATGTTGCTAAGGAAAGAAAAGGATTGGACACAAGGCTTTGCAATGTCTGTCCAAGTAACTAATGGACTATAAATACTGACCTGAGCTCTAATAGCAGGATGAAGTCTTATCTTTATGCCTTTGGATTTTTTTGAGAGTAAGAAGGTAGATTTTAGGTTTTGAGTTAAAACTCTATAAATTTGTCTCTTAGAAGAGAGTAGTAGTTCCTTTTCTTGCTCTGTTAGTTTAAGTCTTCTTGCAATCATGAAAATTAGAAACTTGTTTTGCTGTAATTAAATCTTAGGTTCTTATTTACTACATGAATCTGGGAGCTGAAGCTTTAAGCAAACCACAAACTACCATGAGATTACAAGAATGTGACAGCCAAAATTATGTGCAGCCCTACTCATTGTTTTCTATATTTTTGTTATGTTCCCTCTTACTGTCCCATCACTGTGATGACTGAAACAAATCATTCAGGTCTAGATCACATATTATAATACCCCCAAAGCCTCCTTGCTTTTGTTTGGGACAAATGAAAAGCATTTGTTAAGAATAATTGTGGAATGGCATAAAAATTCATCTTCATTTTGCTGAGGATTTAATGATTTCTATTGTGATAAATTATTCTTCATGTTAGATATTAAATTTATTTTTAATAAAAAACATTTTAAAAATGAGACAATTCTGGCAGTTTTTGTGATGTTCTCCTCTCAGGAAAATTCCTCTGGATGTTCTCAGCAGCTTATCCTCTCTTTTTCAGTGTCAGTTTTACTAAAATGTCTTCATCCTGGCCTTTATACAGTATACTTACTTATATCTTTAGGTCCAGTTTGATGAATTATTCCATTCCTAAATCCCATCTTCAGTCTCGAGCTAGATGTTGTGATCATATTTTTGGCCTTTCAGACTCCAAAGAAAGCTCCATAAATATTAGAAAACTCTTCTCTTCAGTCATCTTCTCATTTACCTTTCCTGTATTCACTTCCATGAGCTAAAATACATTGTCATGTTAGGAGATCCCCTAGACCCTCTTCCAGCCCTGAAATTGCTTGTTCCCCTAGCATTCCTGATTCTGGGAAGTGTTATGCCAGGCTGACATTTCTTCTGGCAGAAGACAGGCCATGTACCACAGCTGGATGTGCTCACTCCCAGGAGCTGGCAGCCTTCCCTTCCTGTGCCATGCTGTGGGGCACCCAGCTTCTGCTGGCCTGGGAGCTCCAGAGCTCAGTCTCTAAACCATGCAGGTCACATTGGGGCTGGACTGGAAGGAGCTTCCCTGACATGTCTGAGTAACACATAATGACTGCAGAAAACTGGATGAAGTTGCTAAAGACAGTAAGAGAAGAATTTAAATATTCATGTAAAGAAAACAAGTTGTGTGCTACTGTGCCTATGACCATGGATTACAAGAGTGCCTTTCTTAAAGCCATCGTAATTGCATCTTATTTGATTGAAGTATATCATGGGGTGAAATTTTCAATAGGACTTTGACCATGACCAGCTTCTAGCATTCAAAAAGATACATATCAGGCCAAGCACAAAGTGTGAGACTGTCATTAAATCATGAAAAGGATCTAGAATTAATAATATTTGCATTTCTGAGCCTTTCATGTTTACTTGCTTTTGTGTTTTCAAGGAATAGGTATATTTATATATGTATAATTCTTTATATTTTTATATTTATATCCTCTATATATTTATATATAAAATACTATACTAAAATATATAAATGTATTTATATTCTCTATAAATAATGTATATTTCAAGGAATGAAATATAACTTTAAGGCGCTGGGGGGGTGGGGAAGATGACAAAAGAACAAAGAAAATGCCTTGATTTCAGGAGCAAGCCCTTTGAGAAATGCACCAAGAATCCTGAATCTTGAAGTCCAGAGCATTAGCAAACAAAGCACAAGACCCACTAACTCTCAGTAAGCCTTGTGGTATAAAATCCTATTGGGTACTTACTACATTCTTAGTATTATCTTAACACTCATTCCAGAATTTTAAAATTAGTTTTGTTACCTTCTTTGTTACAATACTGGACACAGCACTAGAATCAGAAGTTACAGATGTGGAAATTCAACACTTTGAAATCCCGTAACACCACACAACTACTTTGGTTTGTTGGTTTTAGGGGCTTTGTTCATGCTAATGAAATGATTTTAACTACAAATTAAGTCATAACTTCTCAATGTAACAGGATCCCAACGTTGCAGAGGTAGCATCACATAGCTCGAGCAGCATACATACATGCACAAATATTTACTTTTCATTTACACTTCACACAGAGTAGAAACTGAGAAGGGACTCCCAAGTCCTTCCGACTGCCTCAGTGTGAGCCTGCCTGGGGTGTTCTTGTACAGCATGCCTTCATTTATTTAATCACCTGCTTTCTCCCAACACCTACAAGATGGCCCCTTGTCTCCCATGGTCCTTGCAAAACTCACTGCCTCTCTTTCATGTGCTGTGGGAATGACAGGCTTGGGCTGTGCTCTGAGGGTCCAGGCTCTGAACAGGTGCCACACTTAAAATCTTACGAGATTATCCACGAAATATACTGTTAGCCAAAACAAATGATTTTTGATACCTCTTTAAAACATTTGACTGTGCTTTCCCACCAACCAACCAAATGCAGAAGTTACTTAAATCAAAAATGTTCATGCAAGGCAATCTGAGAAGTTTTATTTTAAGTCCACAGAAGTCAAGCTACACCTCACCGTGTGTGGTTGCTGCTGACTTCATCAACGACTGAAACAATAAAATCATACTGGCACAATCTAAATTAAAATGGTCATCTTAATGTCTGAGAACCAAGCTTCACTCTAGCTAATCAGTGTAATAATGCATGGTGTAGTAATACATGGCATACTAAGTGAAAAGGATTTCTAACTAACAGTTACAGTCAAATTTCACAACAATATAAGCACCAATGTATACTGCTTTATTAAGCTAACCTAAAATAAAAAATATATTTTAAACTCAACAGGTCTGAGACCAAAAATCCATGTTTTGGACAGGCAATACTTGCAACCAAGAAACTTTACACAGGAGTGCAGGTATTGGAAGAATACTTGGTCCGCAATGACAAGCAAGAACAGCATTTTGTTGTTTCTCCTTCCCCTTCAATGGCTGCTGGCTTTTAGAATTTGCATGATGAAAATTTTTTTCTGAAGGAAAAAACAGAGCTCCCATGGGGCAGCTTTAGCGGCCTCCCATGTGGAATTGGCTTTTCTTGGAGAAAATTATCCCATTTATTATTATTCATACCTTTAAAGAGAAAGAAAATTCTTTCTCTACTCAGCCCAGTAATGATGTAGGAGGGAGCAAATAAAAAATAAAAAAAAAAAAGAAAAAAGCCCTCTCACTTGCTACTTTTGCAGGCAACCATGCTCAATTCCAACCAAGGCCAGCAATTTTGTCCTTTTGTGCTTTCCTCCTCTTTGATGGAAGTCAGTACCAGACACTGCTCTGCCCTAGGTTCTTTCACTACATTATCAGAAGTCTGTCCTTCCGTTGTCAGAGACAAAATGATGCATGCTAATAAAAGAAAATAGAATTTGTCTGGTCTGGAGTAAATAAAAATAGAAACATTTATGCAAACCAGTAGGATTTTAGCTAGTGTGAAAATAACTGAGCTACTGTCCTCTTTCAAAACCTATTTTTGCATTCAGTCACCCCAGACAGCAGGAAAACCAACTGCTCCTTAAAATGTTATAAAAGTCTGTTCAGACACTGTTAGTACCCTGAGATTTCACAGCATGCAGACTTTTAATTGCCTCTCCTTCCTCTCCACAGATGAAGGCATCTGGAATGTTTATCTCTAGTGTACCTTCCTGGGGAATATATTAGTTTGCGAACTACAGCAGATTACAAAGAAAATTGCTGAATACACACGATGTCTTGACACAACTTTTTACAAGTAGCCTTACTGTGAGCATACTCCACTCTATCTTAGCACATGTTTACTATTTTGCAATATAGGTCATATTCAGGGCTTTGAAGAACTACATAGCTGACCCATAATGGCTTCCTCAATGAGATCACTGACCTGCAAGCTCCAGCATTATATTCCTTTTTTCTGTTTTTAATTTCAAGTTACAGTCTTTTCTCAAACACAGTGCAATCATTTCTGGAACAAACTCAAATCGCTGCACATACCCTTAATACTAATTAAATTACAGCATCCAATATAGACCTTCTTTATTTGCAGAAGACTATAAAGTCTGCATTCGCTGGAACAAGGATATTCTCATTGACAAACATAATAAACTTCTGTTCTTTAATCTCCACAGCATATCAGGAATGTCACATTCCATCCATCCGTCACTTCAACCTAGAAGTCTTTTTGGGATGGGTTTTTCATAGGATAAAACTCCTCTCAGATCAGGTGTGTTTTTTTCTCTACCATATAATATTCTTACCCCATCCAGCCACAACTTTTGTGGCACTATCAAACTGAATGAAATCTGTTTAACTTTGCAAACAATTTTTTCAAGTGTGCCAGAACATGTCTGGACAATATGAAGATACTGAAAGTATCTCTGACCAACCATATGGCAGAAAAGCAGTGTCTTTCTGGTCAGCATCTTGGGATAACATGGTAAGCAAGGGGCTTGGAAACAGGGGCAACAAAAGCTGTTGCAGCAAAAGAGGACAGAGCTACAAATGAAGGCTTATATAGTAGCAACTGTGGGGGCTATTGAAAGCAGAGGGTACACAACCTAACGCAAGTTGTTAATGACCAGCCTGTTCAAATTGCCCTTTCTCATGGCAGACGGTACTGAAATATTAGACAGGTTTCCACCAAGAACATTCTATACTTACTAAAATGCTTAGTATATTTGTATTTTTTTTAATGTGCATATATATTTATTGTGGTATGTGAAACAAAAGAATACTGCTGTCAGGTGTCACCTGTCCTAGATTAAAGTAATTTTTAATTTGGATTTAGAGATGCAGCTTCTTTCCCCTACAGAAGAGCCCTATCCATCCATATCTCTACAGTTCTTGACTTGCCATGCTACTTAAATTCCATTAACCCAAAACGAGCTGTGGTGGAATACAGTTGCCACACAGCCTGCTGCTTTCGTATGTGGTGAGAATGCTGTTATGTAGTCTATATGCCATTATAGATGGACTACAATTTGGATCCTCCACTGCATTTAAACACCAAGGAGCCTCGATGTCTAGAAAACCTTTAAAGGCTGTTGGTACAAATACCTGGTGGTCTTCTGTAGACTAGCCTAAGGTAGTAAGAAGCCTGATGAAAATGAGACAAAACAGCAGGGTCTGTGAAGACAAGCTATTTGAACAAGGTTAGGCTTGTGAAAGGTAATTAATTAGCAACTATCATTAAAAGTTCTTTCTGTTCCTGTGATCTGTCTCCTACAGTCAGCTCCCAAATACGTGTGATCAGGGGCTTGGAGAGCAGGTGTGGAAAGTGAGAATAGCTGCTCTGGAGCTGGGATACTTCATCATGAAGGGTGTATCCATGGAAAAATGTGTAATAAGTCAACATCATCACAATGCCGCATGCAATATAAAGTGAGTAATAGCAGAAAGTAGGCATCTACTCAGTTATTTCTTTCCCTTCCCCCACCACACAGGTTGAAAACGCATAATCCAGTTGGTTTATGTCAAATGCCAAACAGGACGTGAATCCCTGGTAAGCAGTCCAAGTCAGAGCATTCAGTTGAGGCTGAAAAAGCAAAGCCTCCAGTCCCAGATCTATCCCTGATTTGGGGCAGATTACTATCGAGTGTCACTGTCTATCAAGGGGGATAAAGATACTAACATTCTCTGTAAGGTACTTTCTGATTTGTTGATTGGAAGCACTTGTTTATATATCCAGTATGAATATATATGTATATACTTGACATTTTTAAACACTTTTAAAAATAAAACCAGCACGGCATAAAACCAAATCTTGTTTTCACTTAAATTGCTGCTGTACAGGTAGTTTCTTTCTGACATTCCCGAAGAAAACCCGAAGAAATTCACATGCACAACATGAATGCATATGGCAGAGTGCCACTGGAGGCCTCAATGGAATACTTCATTAAAAAACAAACAAACAAAAAAAAACGAAAGTACATTCCAAATTGAACAAGCAACACTTGGTGCAAATCATCTAAACTACTAAGAGGAGCCACAAAACTTGCAATTCGACTGAAGGATTAGACAGCGTTTGACCAGGAACTTGGTGTACTATACAGTGAATACAAGCCTATAGAGGCTTGCAGGCTTCAGTGGAACCTGGGCATCTGTATGTTTCCCCTTGGCCACAGGTTTTTGAACTTGAACAACTTGAATCTAAAGCAAGAATGCTTTAGGCTTCAGAGAAAAGCCCCTAAAAGCAATAGGATTTTAAACAAATATCCTTCTCAGGGAGTCATATCTAATGTTGCATGTCACTAAAAGACTGAATTCCACAAGCTTCAAGAACAGAAACAGGTTACACTTTTCTAGCAAGCCCAGTGACTCCAGTGTGTACAAAATTTCCTAAATGTGTCCACATGGTCGATTGCTTTTGGCAGGGCAAATTAACCCTTGCTGATCCCAGTACTGCAGCAGCTACTCTGCTTCCAGTGGTACCTGAG
The DNA here is from genome assembly GCF_000687285.1 of Phaethon lepturus. Taxonomy (NCBI): domain Eukaryota; kingdom Metazoa; phylum Chordata; class Aves; order Phaethontiformes; family Phaethontidae; genus Phaethon; species Phaethon lepturus. Next base: position 10,609 of record NW_010520388.1, read on the forward strand.
CTCCTGCACTTAAAGCCAAACTGATTGTGATCATGTTATCACATTCCTTTGGACTGGCAGCATGGATTGGGTTTTCTTTTTTTCAGCTTGCTTCAGTGGACCTTGCAACAGTAAACTATGACCATTATAACCACTTGGTTTGAATCGTCTCACAACCCTTTACCATGAGCCAGGCTAACAAAGATGCTCCTCTCTTTCCACAGCAGGGTGGTCTCTACTAAAAAGGCAGCTCCTCTTTTTCCCCACCCCCCTGGGATGAAGTATCCATTCCCCTCATGCTAGCAACAACTCTTTAGGAAGGACCAATATTTAATGTAAAGTACCTTGGGTTTGTCAATCACAGCAAGTAATCCCACTTACTATTGGACAGTAAGCAGCACAAATCTCCAGCAGGATTTCTGTTATTGCACAGCTGCGTATGTGTATGAAGAATTACTGCTAGTTTTTTGTTTTCAAACATCTGACAGAATATGATTCAGCCCTGACTACCAACTATATTTAACAAAACACATCATAGGAATCTAACTGTCATGCTGATTTTCAACTCAAAGTGTTCTTACTGTGTAAGGAAAAAGAGGCTTTAAAAAAAATTAAATACAGAATACAAAAAGGATTTTGTTTCTGGTACAGACACACCGGATCAAAATGGGTGTCTAAGTTTTATCAACTTGTTAATAACCATATAACAACAAAAAAAGAATACAACTACTACTAATTTTATCTAATTCTGAATACAGAGAGGGAGATTTGAAAGCATTTAGTAATGAAATTTGCTATTTTTTTACTACATCCAATTAAATCAACTATATGAAGTGTACTATAAAACTATACCATAACAAGAGTAAGTAACAGATCTGTCATGGACTATGATGGAAATAATTTTTTTAAAAGTGTTCCCATATATCACATACCAATGGAAAACCTCAAGTTCATTACAAGAGCTCTCACTGGAACATGAGAACCTATGCATATGAAGCTCAAAAAATAACACCTATGAAGATGTCTTTCAAATGACCAGTCTGTTTGGTACCAGTGATAAATTAAGTGTTAAAACTGTTCAGCCTCTTACTTTGTTTTACAGTCTCTACCTAACACTTCTGCCTTCTTGATTTAGGCTGGCCACTGAAGGAAGCTGGGTGTCTGCCTCTAAGAAGATAATAAATGAGACCACTGACCACCATCATAAATCCTTCAGGGTCAAGTACATATATTCTATAAAACACAAGTGGTGGTAAGCAGAGAGGAGAAGTCATCCCACATAACTTCATATGCCTTGAAGTGAGGCGTGAGCAAAACCAAAGCTCCCATCATAGTCAGTGGAATCACAGGTCAATCCCACCTGCAGAGGGAGACTGATAGGACTTTTCTCAAATGCCTTTTTTTGAACATGATCTCTGTCTACAGGTGCCTGTTTTCCTCCGATACAGACAAATCCTATTCCAAGAGTAACATTTTCCCATTCATGACGTTCAAATTAAGCATACTTACAAATATTACTAGCTTTGAATGATGTAACGGGCAACAGGCAAAGACTTGAAACCATTATTTTCAATGCCGCTGCTAAATAAGATATCCAAGTTTGTACTAAAAACTTGCTAATATACTGTAGTGGTTATTGCAGCATATCTACAGTCTAGTCTTGCACAAATAAACAAAAAAATGCAGATTATTCCACCCCACAAGATCTTGTGAAACTACTTTTGAAACCACTATAAAATGAAAATGTTTTATTAGCCTCACTTCTTCTAACATCCTATTTTTGTAAAATCAAATTACAGCACCGAACTACTTTTCACACAAATCCCATAAGCTAAAGCTCTGAATGACTAAGTAATATATAGCTCCTTTTTCTGCAAGCCTGAACCTCTCCATCATGTTTTATTAACAACTAACATGCAAGTAAGTTGTGTCACCTGCACACATCTCTTTTACAGCTAGATACTGAATGAAACTTCATCTGAAAATCAGCTGAGGAAGAAAACAATCAAGGACTACTCTGAGGCAACTGAAATTAAAGAGAGATTTATAAAGCAGTAAGGGGCAAAGAACAAAAAAGACCCATTCCCAGTGTAAAGTCTAGAACAATCATCTGACAAGCCGCCAAAGTGCCCAAATCCCCCGCCCACAGCAACACAACAGCGACTGACAAAGTAATTGGTGCACAAACTAAACCAAAGGCTAATGCTTCCCCCAACAGAGGAAAAAAAGATCTTTATATTTAAAAACACACACATACATTAAAAATGAAGCTAATGAGAGCTCTGATTTTAGGAAAACTTGTCTATCCATCTATCTGTTAGAAAACCCACATACAAACAAATCAGTATTAGAGCATCTATTGATACTTCTTCACTCACTACTGAAAAGGAGGGGAAAAAACCTTATTAAAAAAATTAACTGTTTTATCAGCTTCTTACATAAAAACCCAAGAGCCTAGGATCTACTCAAAGTTAAGGATAATTTCAGCAACTGCCACAAGCTACATCTTCTAACTCAAATCTCTCCGAACAAGCAAAATCATCTAAGGAGTAACACATATTGGTCTTCTGCGCAGGACTCATCCACACAATGAATTAATTAACTGTAGACATTTGATCCTTTTGCTAACAAACTTCTGAATGTTCTTGTTCTAGAATTAAGAGTACCTTGTTCCAATTTAGCTTAATCCACTTAATCCGTTTGGAGTGAGACACACTTATACCACAAGAGCTAGATGGAATAGAGATCCTTCATTCTGAAACTGCAATCCAAGACCCACTCATCTGGGTTTAGATTATAGCTTGCTGTGAATGGACTAGTGTTCGAAGGTGTCTGAAGATGACTAGTCTTCCTAGTCTGAAGACACCTCTTGCATTCACCAAGTTACGAGACAAAAAATTGCCATCCCTCTAAATTCTCCAGGGTCAGTCTGACATAGTGCTGAGAGCATCCAGTACACTGACAGGTCTTAGGGGTCTTTACAAAACCCAAGTAGTTCACTGATTACTGTTCATAGGCAAGCTATCAGGGTAGGAAACAACGGCAACACATCCCGTGTGAGCCTGGCGGTACCCTTACCCCACAAACGGGAGGCTCAGATTCCACAGCCTGCTGCCGGAACTGTCCACTGTGGAACTGTGTAGCTCAGCATGCCAGTTTGTGGGGTCAGAAAGAGGAAGCAACAAGTCGATTCCCTCTGTAGCCCACTTGTCAGTGGATTTAAATCAGGTATGGGGAAAGTCCAGACTTCTGGTGAACCACAGATGATTCCTAAACTTTGATTTATTAGGTAGCAGTAACCATAGGCAGTAGCTCAGTACAAGTACACTTAGAGCAGACAGAAATTAAGAAGTCCACCTCTCCTTCCATCACACACCCTCATGCTCCAATCTTCCCAAACCAGGACTCCACATCCATACTTTCTCTTTATTCTTCACCGTAAAAATTAGAACCCATTCCAATCCACTCACCTCCGTTCCTGTAAGATGACTGGCAGAAACTGCGTGTGGGGAGGTACCTGAACTGAAGGATAAGCATCTTCGCAGAGACAGTTATGGATTGTGAGTGACTGCTTGTGTATGTGACGTCACCCAGCGACTAGTACAACCATGTCCACACAAAAGATGACTTTCAACACACCACTCACAAGCAGTTTCTTTGGTAACCACCAAACTCTATCATACTTAATAAACTTAATTTACTTGGCAGAGTCAAAACCTAAATGTTTTGAAAAACCTGTTAATCACTAGAGGTGTATGTGCTAGGTACATATATTAAGAATAAAAGCTGGGAATCACCATCTGTCCTCCAGTTACAGCCTGTTATTTGGAAACCAGGTGGAGATGCCACTACATAAATTCAGGAAATTAGAACAGTGCTCTAGATGCATTTCACCGGAGCTTTGAATCAAGCACAGGTAGGAGTTTCAAAAACTCTTGTCTCCTCACATACCAAACAAACTACAAGACACCCAACATGGCACTTTAGATCAGGCACTACCATTTGGTAACGTGAAGTTCTGTCATGAAGGCTCCTAGACTGTAAGCACTCAAGTAAATTAATGGATCTAACCCACACAGTCACATAAAATCAATATAAAAATTAAGCCACGAATAAGTATGATGCTTCAGGTTTATAACTTGCCTTTTTTTGGGCAAACTTCCCATTGCAAGCTAGCCCTCCGGAGCTGCTATAATCTGCAAACTATCGTTTCTGTTCTAGCAATACTGTGTATTAATATAGTTTGCATGTCTTCTAAACAAACTGAAGCTGTTTAAGAAAAGCTACTTATGTCAGGATTTATACTGACATATATATACCTCAAAAAAGCAGTGAAAAAGGTTTACCACTTCAATGAAAGGACACAGTAAGTTCACTTGGTTCAATATAATGGCAAGTGCTATTTTTGAGTAACAACTGTGCAGGTGCACTTCAGAGTGACTGCCACACTTGCGAGTTACTCTACAAATAGGCAAGCCCTAGAGATATGATTTTATTGCTCTCCATTTGTGAATCTGAATTTAAACAGAAATTTTACAGATTGGTATCACTGAATAGAATTCTAACAACACTGCAACTTTCTATTTGAAAGCTGGGAGGCCCCAGTGTCTGTAAATAGTAGCCAACAGTTGCATTTTCCCTTAGTTTTGCAACTTAAAAAATTCAAACATCTGCAGTATTTTAGTTTTGACACTGTAATAGCTACACTTAGATGTAGATTAGATGGTCATGAAGTAGTCTTCTTTAAAGACTTACAAGGCTTCTCTTAAAACTTCTTTAGTTTTAATAGCGTAAGAAGAGTTGTAACCCAGGATTTGAGTTGCACGTTATGGGAATTACTACAGCAGGAACCCCTTGTTGCTAGCCAGGCTAGGGGCAAGTGGAGGAGTTCATTGAAATGTTAAACCCTATAACCTGGCCAAAAGAGACCAAGGTGGAGACTGTAATGCATACACCTTCAAATTGCTGCAAACCATGATTTGAGTTGCATGTTACAGGAATTTGTGTAGCAGGAACCACCTGAACCAATGGAGAACAAGCCTTACAAGAAGTAGTGTAAGTGAGAATGCAAGAAGAGGCATTATTTATAATATATGCTTATTCTAAGTCAAACCTGTAATTATTGTCTGAGGTGCATAATACAAGAAATTAACTGTACTGTTCTCTATAAATGAGCTTTCTATGATAATGATTTTTTTTCACAGGCAACTTCAAGTTCCCTTTCAGCTAATAAGAAACAGCAGTTTACATATGCAACTCTAAAAAAAGTCTTTGCTCTTTAGTGAATACATTGTCCTGAGTCTTCCTATTTTGGCGTAAATTAGTTTCTACTACAAGACTAGGGGAAGAGAGAATGTCAAGAAACATACAGTGAAATACATCACTTTTTTGCTACTAAAAAAGAGCAACATTTTTGTGTTTCAATTCAATACAAACAAGGTGGTCCTGAATACTGCAGTACCATAACAGCAGTACCCCTGAGATTATCTAATTTTATCACCTCAGCATTACTCGAGGGAAGTCAGTCGAAGTGCTATACAAGTAAACTGTTGATTAGCTCAGTCACACTAATCCCTGATGTAGCATGGCAACCAGAGTATAAAATTTGCATCATATTACTGGTGAAGAGCTATTACTGAAACTCTTCACATCTATGTACCCTTTATACTCGCACCTGAGACACACAGTTAATCATGTAAGGAGATTAGAACTGCACTTCTTTCAATTTAGTTAATTGGTATAGAATGATTTGACTACAAGATGCAGCTTAAAAATAAAGTTCCTGTTATAACACATGAATGAGCAGGACAAAATGTGTCTGTATGTACAAACACAAACACAGAGAGGTTTAGTAACCACTAGAAATAGAAAACAGATTGAGATTTCTGCCATGCTGTTGCCTCCTCCCTGATTGCTAAACTAGGCTCTATTTTAACCTCATCTGTTACAATGCCTGACAGCTGCAAACTACTTCTCATGGAATTTTCTACTTTCATCTTTCATTTGTATTTATCCATCTTCATTCCAGGTTGTTCACTATTCTTTACAATCTTATTACAATTATTTAATAGATCAGTATAGAGCTGAAGGGCACTAAAAGTAAGGTTTCCAGAAGTTCTATTACTGGCTTTCAGCTAAGATTATCTTCCTTGGCCTTGTATTTAACTCTCAGTATTTTTGACTGAACCCCGGTAGTTTTTTCAGAACTTCTAGACACTGTAGAAATGCAGTCATCTTGTCCTGATGTGGACACATGTGTCCATAAGTGGATTACCTGGTTTGAGCTTACACAGCGTAGCTGCCTGCAGCACTGTGCTCTGCACGTGGAAGGCATGCACTTGCATCAAAACCTGTCTTTCACTATCGTGTGCCTCCTTTCTAAACAGTTTTTGAGTATAGCTTCAGAAGAGGCATGAATCATACATAGTCTTCAAGTCTCCATGCCCTGCATTAGTCATGTTTCCTCACCTTATCCCTCCATTATTCCAGATAAGAGATGATTATAAACAGGAGCTGTCTTTGTGCATGCATCCAACAGAACTCCAAACTCCTGGAGAAAGCTAAATAGTTGGTTTCTATTTGGTCCCTAACAGTAAAGTGAAAAGTAGTATCAGATTTATTTGCATCCACTAGTTTTCAATCAAACCGGAATTCACGGGTAGCCTTCTGAAGCTGACCAATAAAAAGCGAGTTTTTCCTGTCTCAGAATAGCCTTGAAGCATCACCATGTCAAAACTGACAGCCTCACATCTGCCTCAACCACCTATCTGCAATATAGTTTTGTAGTGTTTAAGTAATTACATTTTTTTTAACAGCAAACCAGCAACTTTATTTCATCTGTTTTCTAGTGCATTTAAAAATAATAAAAAAAACATACAGAAAGGTTGGAAGAAACCCCCCCCCCGCTTATACTGTCATTGTAAGGTTCTGTGGCTAACCACATTTCTCACCTAATGGAATTTTAGCACTGTGGAGTCCAAACATTTGACTGTTTCATGTTACACTGGTTTTCAGTTCTGGTGTATGCTTTAAGCTTCCCACTTCCTTCTTTAGGACATTAAGCAAAGTTCTAGAACTATCCAAAATCTTCATGTAAGCAGCTTCAGTTTCAGCAAGAATTTTATCAAGCTCATTCCGTGAAGCTACCTTTTGGTCCAGGTTTTCACATACACACTCCAGTTGTTCACTCAGGACTTCGATTTCGTGCTGAAGCTTATTTTTTTCCTCTTCTGCTTGCTGAATTTGTTTGTTCAGCTCTTCTTTTTGCATACACAAGTCTTCAATGCATTTCACTAGCTCGTTATTATAACCCTGAAGAACAGCTCCCTGCTGAGTCATCCTCCACTTCCTTCCCTGAGCTCTGCCACTGCTCCCTGAAGTCCCCTCTCAGCAACAGCCTTCTGCACTCTAAAAAATAAAATAAAAAAAAATTCTTTAAGAGAGTCATAATGAATAATGCTACCCTAGCACAAATGCTCTGTTTAAGGTTAACATGCTAGTTCTGAATTGTGCCACATCTCTTCCCTCCTCCAAAAGGGAGCAGGACAAAACTCGGGATCAACACCATACTTTTACTGAAAACTGGTCTCTCCTAGGATACCCTCATAGCAAGGCTCAACTCTGGTATCAAAAATCTTCTATTATAATATTTCAATACCATTCTGAATAGATGATGCTCTGTAGCTCAGCCTTCGAGGGTTTGGTCGGAACCAACCATCTGAAAGCTCAGCAGTTACCACCACCACCACCAGCAAGCACTCAGCCTCTGATGAAGGGGATCTTCCTCACAAAACTTGAGTGCCAGGCATCCACTTCGGAGAGCCCGGGGCCACCTGAGGCGAGGCGAACCGATTTGCCGCTGTTGGCCACTCACGGGCGCCGGGACGACAATTTTAGGCGGGTGCCGAAACACGGACGAGCTTCTCGCTCGCCGGAGGCGGCCGTTAG
>NW_010520389.1:0-294 GCF_000687285.1 Phaethon lepturus
CGAGCTCGTTCGGGAGATACGATCTTGCAGCAGAGGAGGTGCTGCCAGGTGCCTCACCACAAAACGCTCGTGATGCCCTTCAGGTAGCCTTTCCTTCAGCAGTAACGTCTCAAACCACAGGACCAACAACTTACTGTCGTCTGTCTGTCTTCTGCACCTTATTCTTCCATGCAGTAATTACGGGTGATTGGCATTAAGAGCTCTTCGTGCCCTGTTGTGGCTGGCTGTCGGGAGCGCAGCGGAAGGCAGGAGCTGGGGTGGTGACTCCCCACCCTTGGAGCAGATGTCTTCAGC
>NW_010520389.1:448-1882 GCF_000687285.1 Phaethon lepturus
AAACAGACATGGGAGTGACATGCTTCCTCCTGCTACTCTGCTTCCTAGGAGGGGACAGGCTCTAAGAGAGCAGAGGACCTGCGCAAGCCCAAGCGGGTGACGGCTCACACGAAGCTGTTCATTTCCAGAGGCCACACAACGTGTCCAGCCCTGCAGGAGGGCCAGCAGACATTGCTGAGGCAGAAAACGCTGCCCAGCAGCGGTCCCTCCGGGAGAGGCGAGCCCAGCGCCGCTCCGACACGCTCCGGCCCCTCGTGCCGGCTCCTCAGCCGGGTCCCGGGGGCATCCACGGCTCCGTGGGAAGCTCCGTGCCTGCTCTTTCCGTGCCGGTCAGGGCAGGACCTCACGCCGCCGTACGTCGGTGCTGAGCGAGCTGCGTGTCCTGCAATGGCCCTGACAAAGCTGGCACAGCACAGCTGGAACCTGGAGGAAATACACTTCAAATCACGTTCTGCTGGTAGGGAGAGCGTAACGGTGCCTGCTCTGGCTCAGCTCTGCTGCTTGGGAGCTGCGCGGCGGCGCCGAGCTCCCCAGCTTGTCGCAGTCACAGAGGCTGTTACCGTACCCGGGCACGACGGGAAGGCGGCACGGTCGGTGCACGAAGCCTGTAACTGCTCCAGTAGCCCACGAAGACAGGAGGGGACGGCTGGGACAGGCTGCGCACGCCGCGGCACGGAACCGGCGGCGTTACTTTCAGCACAGACGCAGGCTTGGAAGGCGTGTGTGTTTCTCCAGCGTGAGTGCTCGTTCTGAACTCCAGCTACAAGGCCACGGTTTTTAATGATAAATGTTTAAGTCACATTTGCAGAGAGAGAAGAAAGCACCAGCGGCTCGGCAGCGAGCGGTTTAGGAGCTCTGTGCATTTATGCAGCCAGCAGCCGGCGGCGTTACTTTCAGCACAGACGCAGGCTTGGAAGGCGTGTGTGTTTCTCCAGCGTGAGTGCTCGTTCTGAACTCCAGCTACAAGGCCACGGTTTTTAATGATAAATGTTTAAGTCACATTTGCAGAGAGAGAAGAAAGCACCAGCGGCTCGGCAGCGAGCGGTTTAGGAGCTCTGTGCATTTATGCAGCCAGCAGCGATGCGGTTACTCTGCGCTAAGCTGCGCAGAGAATAATCACCTCCTCCTCTGCAGACCCCCCGGGAATCCCGCAAGGGAGGAAGGACGCTGTGGTACGCGGATGGCTGCGGCTCGCTTCCCTGCCTCTGCCTCGGCAGAAGTGAGTCAATTTTCCTGAAAAAGGGAGAAAGCGAAGGGGATTACAGAAAAGGAGTAACAATACATGAAAAACATCGGCTGGCAAACGCTGTATCCCAGCCTAGCTGGAGAGTTCAAAGGAAGTCAATTCTGGGCATTAACATCAGCGTTTTCTGGATGCTGCAGCGATTATCCTGCTGCATTTGCCGCTAACATCATCGACACGCTCGCGCGCCG
>NW_010520390.1:0-2432 GCF_000687285.1 Phaethon lepturus
TGATCTTAAAAGAGCTTAAGATCACCTGACAGGATTTCTCTATGATGCACATGACCTACAAGTCAGGATGCTTCGGAAGGCTACATGTCCTACAAATATCCCACTGCTGGAATTGCCTGATGCAGCATGGGAGCTGCCTGACTTTTGGAGTGTGGTGGGAGAGGAGGTTCACCTCTCCCCACCGAGAAGAGGCTACAGTTCCCATGATGCAGTGCGAAATGGGGTGGAGGGGAAGAGGCTCTGGCTGCCAAGAAGTGTTTCCATGTGAGGAGAAACTTTCTACTAAATACAAGAAACAAGGGAATCCATGACTATAAAAGTAGAAGGAAAAATCTGAGTTTTCCTTGTACAAAATTTTGGGGTTTGGAGTGCAAGTAAGTGCTGGAATGTCCCAGGGTGTCAGCGTGAATTTTGCTAACCTGCAAGGCCAGGCTTTGCAGATTGGGTCCCTGCATCCAAGAAAACCCCACTTGCTCTGTCACATTCCATGGGACTGCCAACTGCCAGCACAAGTGAGAGCCCTTCCTTGGTCGTTGCATTCAGCAAAGCCCCAGTTTGGGCAAACCCTGAATGCCCTATTAAAGCACATCAGATTTACACTGGCATGAAGCTGGGGAAGCAGGAGAAATGATAGGGACTTTATTTATCAGTCACTGAGTCAAAAACCCCATCTTCCAGGCCCATCTTAAGGCTGGCTCATACATGGGGTAGGCTGACCTTCAGCAGCTCTCCTGCTAAAAAGCACAGGGCACCCTAAAGGTGTGTTTTCTCACCTGGTATCTCAGCACAGACAAGAGCCTAAGTAAAACCTCAGGAGCTTTCCCGTTTGCAGCAGTGGGAGCATGGTCCAGAGCAGTGCCAGCAGCAGCAGCCATGAAAAAGAGCAGATGCTGAGCACGACTGCCAAAATTAACCAAAGTGCCTGCAAGAAGCAACTGTGTAAGATCCTCCCACCCACCATTCTGCATAAATGTGCCTTCTATGTCCTCTGTCTGCTCTCAATATGTCACATTTTCTGCAGCTGAGGGTCACCTGCGGGATGGGTCCTAACCTGGGTGATCCGAGAAGCCCCATAGCTGAGCTAACCAGAGACCCTTGACCATCTGCCCTTAATGCTAGAAATCTGCGAGCGTTATCATGTTGGGGCCTAAAGCAATTTAATCTAACCTCGGAAATGACAGGCGAACTAGTTACTGATGTAAATAGTTAGACATGCTACACTACGAAATAGAGCTGCAATTGATTTTTTATTGCTTGCGCAAGGGCATGAATGTGAAGAATTTGAAGGCATGTGTTGTCTTAACTTAGACCACTCGACATCCATACATAAACGGCTGAAGGATTTGCAGGATAACATGCATAAGATAACCATTGGACATAGTCCAGTAGACAGCCTTTTTGAATCTTGGGGCATAGTAAGATGGTTAAAGGAAGGGTTAAAGGTTTTAATATTTTAATATTGCTTGTAGTGTTTTTGCTGTTATTATTTTTACCGTGTATAATGCACTTGTTGCAACGATTGGTAGAAAAGACCATTAACGCCGCCTGGGTTGTTCAAAAAAAAAAGAAGGGGGAATTGTGGAAGCCTGGCTGTCAGAATGAGGACATGATTATATCGACTTGAACAACCCTGTCTTTGTTACTGAAACCGATGACTGAGCAAGAACCTTGAGCAAGTGAACTGTCTTTGATACATGAACAATAAGGAGCTTCATACTGTGATAAACAACTTAAAAGAAACTAGAAACTGCAAGATCAGGGAATGGGTGGTCTATGGGACGACATGTAAAATGACAGTTACCAATCAACAATTAGACTTGAGTGCGTGATCAGCTGCTTGTGGCAAATGGGGAACAATGTCCGGCGCGTGGACAGTGTGTTAACCTATAAAAGCTGTGCATTTTGCTATAATAAAGGAGAATGACCATACCCACATTGGGACTTATCATTACTCCGGTTTCACCTTCCCACTTCGACAGACCCTCACCCAAATCTTACACTCAGGCACCAGTGAACAGCTCTGAAATCACTCAGCAGCCAACACCCCTCCATATTAGCAACCGTGAGTATGTAGACGCGTCAGAGCAATAGCAAAGTGCACCGTGTGTGGCAGGACCAGCTCAGACCAATAGCTGGGGAAGCAGGAGAAATGATAGGGACTTTATTTATTAGGCACTGAGTCAAAAACCCCATCTTCCAGGCCCAAGTGTTTCATTTGTTCCACTGCCAAAGAGAAGCCACTGCTAATAACAGGATGAACAACTCCACAAAATATATACTGTGGAGCCAAAGGTCCTCGATACAGAGAAAGCTGCCTCCCCTGTGACAGAGCAAGGCTGGAATGAGCATGACCTGTGCTGCTGCAGGTCCAGCATCCTTTCCCCACACTGTTTCCAGCACTGCTTCAGCCGCCTGCTCGCCTGGCAGGGAGG
>NW_010520391.1:0-551 GCF_000687285.1 Phaethon lepturus
TCTTTTCCAAATTTAATGATTCTGTGATTCTAACACTCCTTCCCTTCCAAAAAGATACACCTAGACAAAATCGTGTCATTAACTATAAAACTTCGTAAATGTTACTTGCATCTTTCATTTCGTTACTAACATAACACTTTGCAGTAAGAATCCATTCATACTGTTTTTTAAAATTAATCTAACTGTAGTTCTTGTTTGCATGTAATACATAAATAAATATTCTATGTCTTCTTTCCAAGTAAGTGCAAGAAATTTGGTCAGGATGAAATCTAGGCAAGTACATACAAAATTTTTGAAAGGAATTAGATTAAATTGTTCTTCCAGAATTTAAGAGAAAGGTTTTCCCAGAACTATAGGCAGAGGAGTGTATTGTAAAGGAAGAACAACTTTTAATAAAAAGCCAGATGTTTGACTTACTTCTACCATGGTACACTTGCTCATAAATAGAAGAACCATATTATGAACTGTGCATTCTAAAGACTCAGCTTTGATATTGTCCTTATCAACGGATGGAACACACGTTTTTAGATTACTAAGTCCTATGTTACAAA
>NW_010520392.1:0-5473 GCF_000687285.1 Phaethon lepturus
TTGAACTGATGGGCTTAGCCGCATTGGTGCAAAACCCCACTGTAAACAAGGCTGATGTCTGTATCTGCCCTTCATTCCTACAGCAGCCCTGTCCCCTCTTCCCCTTCTCCTCTCTGATGAAGACATCCTGGCAAGCACTGTGTTTTTCAAGAAGGCTTACAGTTGCCAGTTGCCCTGGCTTTGGCTTCACGTGGGCCTGGAAACGAAAAAGCAGCCTCTTCCTCTGCCCCCGTTAATTCCCCCGTTAATCAGATCACAAGGAAAGGGAAGCGGCAGGGTAATCTAATTGTCCTCCAAGCACAGTGAGGTGGAGGGGGATGCTGGCGAGGAGGAGTCCTGCCCATGAGATGGCTTCTTTATTCCCCTGTATTTTACTTTGGGGGCAGGGGTCTCGGCATTAGCATCCTCCTCCATCCAGGTGCCTTCTCGTGCTGACCAGGAGTGAATCGCCGAAGTCTGCCGTGCTGCAGCTTGCACCCATCCGGAAAACGACAAAATCGAGAGGTCCTCACTCTGTACTGGGTGTAGGGGTGGGGATTAATTAGGCAATCGCTGTGCAGAGGCCCGAAATATAAAGTGCTCCCTCACCATGGCCGTCAGGCAGCCCCTGTAACTTGGCAGAGCGCCGCTGGATCCCGTCCTGTCTCCAGCGGGTGGGAGTCGGGGAGGGACGGGATGGGGAGACCTGTGTAAGGTGTATTTCCCGCAGAGAGACAAGCTCGTGAAGGGGAGAGCAGGGGCAGCAGCCAGAGTCGCCGCCGCGGACGCAGGTTGTGAAATGGCTCTGGAGCTCAGTTTAAAAGCCCTCGAGGCTCAGGCACACACGCGATCCGCCTTGGGTAGGAAGGCACCTCGCCTGAGAAGTGCTTTCTGCTCTTGCTTCTCCACTGCCTCTGCAGCCTTCCTTCTTCTCTGGACGTGGTGTGTGTGGGTCCCCAGCTGGCTGCTGCAAGGGGGCCATGGCATCTCCTGCATCCTCTTTCTCAAAGAGACTTAAAGCGATGCTGTGGTTTGGGTAGCTCCACATGGGGCCACAGCTGCCAGACACAGTCCAAACAGAAAGAGGTTTCAGGGGCTACTGGTCCATCAGCTCTCTGGGAGATGCTGGCGGGAGGGTGGTGGCTGCTCGTATGAAAGGCAGCTCACTTGGCACAGGAGGGAGGACTGAATACACGCCAGCACTGAGAAATTGCTGTGGTGGCTCTGCAGGGAAGGATGCGTTTCTGTGCCTGGATGCCTGCTGTACAGCCTCCTGAAGAAAAGGGCTGGAGCTAGAAGGAGCCCAGGACCTGGCTGTAACACCCCCAAGTGACATCTATGGCTAACAGCTCACAGAGTTTTGGTCTACAAACTTGCTACTGCAATCCCGAGCTCCATTCCCCCTCTTTCACCTCCTCCCAACCCCCTTGCCTAACCAGATATGTATTCCTCTCTTACTGGTTGCCCAGCACCTATTTCCTTATGTCTTCACGAGTTCATCCCATCATCGACCTGTGCTTTTTCAGTCCTAGACACCCTTCCTCCAGCAACACCTCGCCTCTCTCTGCTCTGGCAGGGGGAGGAAAGCTGCAGCCTGGGTGCCTGTGACGAATTTGGAAGGAACTGAAAACAGGGTCACTCTAATTGCTGCCATCACCAGCCTTGTCACTGAAAGGGGTCTGCTGTTGGTTTATAGGTAACCTGAATTTAAAGTCACATGCGCAATGTGCAGCACCTGTGGGAACCTCTCACTAGCCCTTCAGCTGCTGCTGGACACTAGAGACCATTAGCCGCATGAGGTGGTAGCTACAATTATGAGCACATACGTTCTCATGGCTTGGGTTGTTTTGTGCTCTCTGCCCTGAAATTCCCAAGCTGGTCTTCAGTTCTTCTTCCCCATCAAGACTGAAAGGTCTTCCTGGTAAAATATTCCCCTTTCCTCACTTTAAAATGTCTGGAGTAGAAAGTGCATACGCTTCTGACCTCCCCTCCAGGTGTCTTGCAATTTAATTAATCCCAAGTTGCATTTGAGTATCTTCTGAGACAGAGGCATGATACTAATCCACTTGCATAGGAAAAGACATATAAAGATAATTGCTTCTGTGTCTTTTAATATTGGAAGAATGTCTATCGAATGGAGAGTCACTTCCTTACATATTTCTGATGAATTACTGTTTTCATTTAAATCCTATAAAATAATGATGTAGGTTGATGTGCTTTTGAGGATATTGGCCCTGAATTATTGCTGGATCAGATACTTACTGCTGGCCAGCGTTCAACCTACTGCAAGTTGCCTGGCTCTGCAACATCAGGCTGAGATGGACTGGTAAAGATCTCCCATGTGAAAAGTAGCCCTCACCTGCCTGGATTGGGCTGCACTTCTGACCAAAAGCGGTAGGAAATGCTTTGCAGGAATGTGGCCATGCTGAAATCCTGCCACAGGTAGATAGGAGCAAGGATGTACCTCGTTCATCAGGTGACTTCATCTGCTATGGGACTGAGCCCTGTGTCTCCTCAGCAGCCATGTGCTCATGGCCTCCAGGTCCCCTGCACCTTGACAGGCCTTCTGGATTAATTTTCCCAGTTTGGAGCTGAATATTCATCTTCCAGACAGCTACTAACTGGTTAATACCCAACCTGTGTCTCAATTAGATTCCAAGTTCAAACACAGTCGTCACCAAGGGCACAGCTGCTGGACAGGCAGAATAAGAAAGGGATACAAACCAGAATGGCAGGCAAAGACACTCAGACTTGACACTTGAGACATTTATAACCCAAACTATTTACAGTGAGATGTCAAACATCATTTGAAGATGAACAAATACTCTTGCAACTAAACAAGCAGGAGAAATAACGGCAGCTAAAAACATTCATGAGAGACCTCTGAGCCTGGTCACTTGAAAGGTGGCTTAGAAAGGATGACATAAGTCTGAGAAACCCAGTCTCTTCACTTCCCATGTCGTAAGGAACTGCAGTATCAGACAACCTAAAAAATGCCACCTGACTTCTTTCTGGTGCATATAAGACTAAATCCCATTGCCTCGCCTCCACCTGACCTGCAGGATGTCCTGGTCTGTCACTGCTTCTTACGGGTTTGTCTTCCAGGTAAGCTTTGTAGAGAACTTGCCACACAGAAGTCCCTGCTAGGAAAAGCTAGATATTGCCAGCAATCACTGCAACCTTGAAAGCTTGAGGATTAACTCTTTCTGTATATCCTACACATAGAGGATATCTTTGAGTAGAGTAAATTGAAAATACCGTGTCTCATTTTGTTTGTGCTCACAGCACTATTCACTAGCACTATGTGAACAGCACGTCCCAGGAAAAACACTCTCAAGCTGAAGGTGAGGCTGTAAGTATGTGTGCCTGTGTTTGCATCTATACACATTTATATAGAGAAACCATTTATAGCTTGTACCAGAAAGAAATGCATGGTTTGCCTCATAAGATGTTCTCCTCTGCATGAGAGGAGAGGTGTGGAATACAGTGCTCCTGCGTGAGGTTGTCTTCGCTCCCGTATTTATGTACAACTGAGTTGAGTTAACTCAAGGTTTACCTGATCTTGAACCTCATACAAAGCTATCAATCAGGCACAATACTACAACTTTGTAACTGTGACTTGGTAGCACTGGGATCCATGTGCCATCTTGAGCCTAAGTAATTTTACTGAGATTTGATGCTAAAATGCATGGTGTTGCTAGTACTTGCTGGCGGAAGGGGTTCATTTATTCTGCATTGAAACATGCACATTTTAATTTCTTGTTGCCGTTGCTTGATTAAGAGGCAGCCTCAGAAGGTGGTCAAAGCATTTCTGTTTGGTGCAGCTCTCTGCTTGCAAAGTCTGAAGATGGAGGTGGGGAGCAGAAATGAGCCTGCAATCATGCTCTTGGCAATGTAGCACAAACTCACAGCCTGGCTACTAGAGCAGCAGTGGGAGGCAAGTGTGTCCAGTTCCTTTACAGGATTTCCATGCCCATAAGATAGTGGAAACTGGAATAAATAGAATTAATGAGCTCTTGGGACGACTGCAGACAGTGTCAGTAGAAGTTCTTATGCAGAAGCTGCGCTTTCCCACTCTAAGCACTCTTAAAGGAGTCACCAAGTGTGCAAAGAAGGGAAATCCTGCTGGTATCCCACACTTTCTCCAGTCATGTCCTATATCAAATGCTCAGAATGAGTGAAGGATGAAATTGGGAGCAAAGGTAGGAAGCAAAGTTCAGCTCTCCCACTGGAGAGAGGATGCTCTGGAAAAGTCACTGCTGAGGCTGGTGTTGCCCCAGGAAGACTGAAAAAAATCCAGAAGTGATCATAAAGGGACACAGAAGTCTGGCAATTACCTCACGAGGAGCAAGGTGCAGAGCAGGGCCCGGTAATAGCGGGGTATGCCCATAGCTTGGAAGATGGGCTGCTGTACTCCCAGTTATATCATCCTCAAAAGGATATATCCGCGCTATAGGGTGACAAAACCCACAAGTCACTTCAGTGTCTTGTATCCCTGAGTCTCCTGCAGGGACCTGCCCAGTCCCTCTGCGGCCTCCAAACCCAGGACATTTTAGTGGAGTGGTATGTGCTGAGGTCACCCCTCGCCCTTCCTTGCTGAGGAGCAATGATGGACTTGGGAGGACCCAGACTTGGGAGCTCAGCAGCACTGCAAGGTCCTAGAGTAAGACAGGAGAACGATAGGGAATGGTCCCTCTATGAGGAGAGACTAAAGAGATTAAGCCTGTTGCCCAGAACAAAAGGATGGTGAAGCCCCCAGAGGAGGCGTTATTCACTGGCTTATGTGATTTCACTGGCTGCCTCTAGTTTTTGGGTTATTGGGCAGCACCTTTGCCATCACCAGGAAGGCCTTTTTCCACAAAGTACCCCATACAGTGTGGAACTAATTGCTGTGCGACATTGCAGGGGCAGAAACCATAAACATGTTCAAAGAGACTTGGAAAAAATCAGCAGATGAAGTTTGGTGTTAGACAAGATATAATTTCTGATTAAGCAACTGGCTGTTTAGGAATGTCTCCTTCCCTGTGGCTTTGGTTTTTCACTCCCTTCTAAGCTTCTTCGACTGATTAGACTGGCACCTGGTCACAGTAATCTCTTGCTCTCACACAATACTTTTTATTTTTTTAAGTTTAAAATGAGGAAATATGAGGCTCTGTCCTTTCCAGTCTTGTCATCTCGGGAGCCAGTAAGATCCCTGGTAAGGCAGTTCTGAGCGCTGGACTGCTCCTGGGACTGTGGACCATGACTTACAACACGGCCTGGTTTCCCCCACCGTAAAGTGGGGGATTTTTCTCTGCTGGTTACAGAGTTTTTGTAATTCTGACACCACCATGCCCCTTTCCTCAAGATGTGGGTTTCATCATACAAATTCCAGCCCTGATTCTGGAAGGACCCACTACTGAGATGACCACTTGTCATGGTTTAGCCCCAGCTGGCGACTAAGCCCCGCGCAGCCGCTCACTGACTCCCCTACGGTGGGACGGGGGAGAGAATC
>NW_010520393.1:0-3581 GCF_000687285.1 Phaethon lepturus
CACCGCCGCTGTTTTTTTTGCAAGAAAGGAGGAACGGTTGGATAGATGTGTGAAAATCCTTTGGTGCAGCACGCTTGAGCAAAGCTTTTAAGCCACCAAGGAAATAAAACTGCATGCGTGCAAATATTATGTTAGATGTGTAAAGTTTTCTGTACACTGAAATACTGAGGTGTTCCGATCTTTACTGCACCGACGTCCTTAAAGGCAGAGCAGAGCCTCTGAGATAAGCTGCGTGCCTTTTCCCCTGGCAGGAGCCTAATGAAATGCTTGACCAACTACGAAGCGTTGGCAGAGAGAGCACTGGGAGCAAAGCACAGAAATCCCCAAACTGCTCCAGCGAGGTACGGCAGTGCACTCTGGAAGCAACGAGTGCTGTAAGGAGGAGAGTCCCTGCACTGGTCCCCAGGGACTTGCAGATCAGCCTCTGCCTAAACCCCAGGGCAGTCTCTCCCTCGACCCCAGAGCAGCCCATTGACATGTACTGGCTGGTGGTCCGTGAACCTCCTCATTACCGTCACTGCAGTTTAGGTAGATCACCTTTTTGCATGCTGTGGGTTGAGAGTGGGGAATGAGCACAGCAGGAAGCACGGCTCATTTCTGTCAGGCTCCCAGAGAGCTCCTGTGCTAAAGCCCTTGTCATCTCCTTGCCTGGCCAAGGAGACATGTCCATAGCTGCGTGCTCCGCAGCACACTGGAGGTGGCAGCGACCCTGCCAGGCATGGCCCTGCCCCACTGCCGGTGCCTCTGCTGAGGGAGGGCAGCTCTTTGAGGCTGGGCTGAGCCCACACTTCCCGAGCAGGAGGACGATTTTCTGAAGAGTTCAGGGCCCTCATGGTTTGCGGTAGGTCTCTGCAAGACAGGTGGAGGATGGCCTTTGAGGCAGGGACAAGTCTCCCGAGTTTTGGTCAACTTACACCACTCCATCATCTTGCCTCAGCCTCCCCGACTGAGATTTCATTTTTGCCCTGCTTGTGCTGCACTCTAAGATACGCCACAAATATCTGGGCTGTCCCAACCTCACATTTTTCCATTACAGTGCAAGTTAATCACAAACTAAGTGCGAGCCACAAAACCCGTCTCCAGCCCTGCTGCATGGGCTGTGTACGGACCCGACGGCACTCCTCGCCTGGGAAAAGCCCCACGGCCGGATCAGGAGCTGGGAGACGAGGGACCCCGCAGTTACCTGCTCTTCTCACACAGGCTGGTAGTTTTCCAAGCCAGCCCTGACGAGGTCACACTGGAGGGCAGAGTCCGGGTTGGCAGAGCCCACGTCATTGCAGTCTCCTCCGGCTGTGTCTCCCAAATCTACAGTGCTCGACACAGCAGCAATAAACTGCAAAGGTGTGCCCTGTGTGTCAGTGTTACATGCTTTTGAGAGAATACTGGGGTTTTGGGACGCGTTTGGAGCCTTCTTTGTCACCAGTGGAGGCAGTTACTGCTTTTTTGACCTCAGATTGTAGAGGTCTGTGTGCCAGAGCCCAAATCGTGATGGCGATGCCAAGGAGACGAGGGGTTACAACGGTCGCATGGAACAGAATTTGCTTTAAAGAAAAAAACAACAGGGGAAAATGCTGGTAAACTTTCATACGACTCCTGACCTTTATGTAACGCTGGCTAACTTGCAAATCAATCAGAAACCAAGAAATGCCAGAATTGCGCAACCCTGGTTGGGTCCATGTGCCTGCCTGCCTTGTGCCTCGGGTTTCCGTCTCTCTGGGGACATGCTGAAACCCGGGGCGGGGGCGAAGGGAGGCCTTCGGGGTGCCAGGGCGCCGGAAGGGCTGGCACTCTGCGGGGACATAGCTTTGCCGGGAAACCCCTCCCTCTCTCCCGGACTGTCCTCCTGCCAGAAGCCGGGGGACAAAAGTCCAAAGCAAATCAATAAACCGGGGGCGGAGGGGGGAATGCGGCATCTGCTTGATTGCCCCAGCCCTTGCAGAGAGGGCTGTGTGAACTCTGCGTGCCTTCTCCCAAAGAGGATGAGGAGGGTCCTCCTTATCCCCCTGCCAAGAGGGGTGACAAGGGGAGAGCCCTGGCCTGAGATGCTCAGGGACAGCTTCCCAGCTGGAGGCCTGCAGGTCAGGTCCTGCCAGCCCTTGCTCCCAGCTTTTTCTTGGAGGAAACGGGATCCCAGCAGAGAAGACGTACCCTGCCCAAGCAGTGCAATGCCGAGGAGGGGAGGGGGCAGGTACTGCACCAGGAGCTGCTGCTGTCCCCCATGGCACTGCCACCGCCACCGGGTCACTGGGGCCTGTGGGAGGAGGGGGAATTGCTTGGAGGAGGATGCATGCCCCTGGACCACTGTCTGATGCGTCCCTCTCAGTTTAACAGTTTTCTCCAGAGGGGAAGGTAAAGTCATTTCTGCTTTGCTGTGGGCAAGCAAGGTTAGCACTTTGAGTGGGAACAGACAGCGGGTGATAAAAACACAGTGCAATAAGGATGAATAGTCACCCTGAGCAGAAACCCCTGGCTACAGGCCACCCAACACCAAACTGCTTGGATGCTGGAAGGTGCCATCAGTGCCCTGCGGGCAGGGTCCTCCGCTGCCCTTCTCTTCATGATAAAATCATCGACTGAGTTTCTAACCAAAAAACTTCCAGGAAATCTTGTTAATCCTTGAAGAGTATTAGCAACACCTTATTAACAGGTAAATTTGTGTAGAAAGCTGTGATGAAGAGCTCCCTCTTGAAACTGTGATCATGGGCTATGAATGAAAAGACTTTCTTTAAATGAAAATTAATCTCAGCAAAGTGAAACAATAATTTGTGCAGAGCCAAGTGCACAGAAGAGGAGGAGGAGGAGTATCCCGGAGCTATGTGACTAGGAAGAGTTGGGGGTGAAAAATGTGAAATATTTTGAGTGACACATAGACACTGGTAAGCAGGGAGGCATTATTGCCCATGCTCAAGCTCTTCTGCAGTGGACGAACCCCTCGGGGCCGGGGGGGCTCTGGGCCTGGGGACAAGCAGAGGAGCCTTCGGCGACACGTCTCCCCTCCTACACAAAACACCACCAGCCACCCGGCGTGTCCTCGCACAGAGGCGTTTAGCAGCCGCTCCTGTTTTGAATTATCTGATGGATTGCAAAGGGCTTTAAAATCAGCCCTTCTCAGAGCAGCAGACAGTTGAGGTCTGGTGTCCCCAGGATTTTCCCCAAAAGTGAGGGGCTGCACGGGTCCTTCGGCACCCGCTGCATTGCAGCACCAGAGCACCAGAGCCGCTGCAAGAGCCGCTGCCCCCTCTGCGCGGCTCCTGGCTTGCCCCAAACCTGCCCCGATTCCCTATCATCAAAACTTTCACTTTCTGCCATGCGGACAGAAAAAGGGGGCACAAAAATGGTTCAAATGTCATTTTGTGGGACAGACAGACATGCACGCTGCTCAAACACCTGCAGGTAATGTCTGCACACAGATCACGCTCAAAATATGTTTCCCTATTTTTACGTCTCTGAGAGGTTTGAATGGGGGCTAAACGTTTGGGGCTGGGTTTTGGGCGTTTTTTTCCTCCTGGCTTTGCTGAGTTTGTGTCGGGAAAGAGACGGCAGCAGGCGGTGAGGAGGTGCTGAGGCTCCGGCGGGGAGAT
>NW_010520393.1:3635-6011 GCF_000687285.1 Phaethon lepturus
GAGGGGCAGCTTCTCCTAAAACGCCCTTTCCCTGCCTGTAGCAACGGTTCTCTCCTGGTACGAAATTGCCCTTTCCCCAAACGCACTCATTCACGCCTCTCCCCTGGAGATGAAAATGCAACAGGCTGCACATTTTTTGGTAGAAAGCTTTGGGATTGCCCAATCTCAATAAAAAATACATTTAAAGTCGTGTTAGATGCCGAGGGGATTCCTTGCTTTCTAATTACCAGACAGTATCCTCCCTCCTTTCCCTCTCACCCCTGCTTCCGTGGCACTTGCCCCCTCCTGCAGCCTTGCCCCTCTCCCTGGCTCCCCCCCGGCCGCCCTGTTCCCGGCGGGCTCTGCCACAGATGCTGTGATGTTGGTCCCAGAAACGCTCCCCGCACCCCTGGCCTCAGGGGGTTCAGGCAGGGACAGGGCTGAGCCCTGGGGCACACTCACTTTCTCCAGATAAGGGGCAACATCCTGCTCCTGAACCCCAGCCCTCCCTGGGTTTTGGCCTAGATGTGGTGGAAGAAAGTGCTTTTTAATCTTAAATAGGGCCAGAGCTTCTGTGTTTATGGCTCATATTAATATTGTTCATATTAATGTTTAAATCATGCCATGAGAAAAAAACCCTGCATATATTTTCTTCCTTTTTCACAGCTGATCGGCAGCAAAGTGGAGGAGGTTGGTGGGCTCATCTTTCTGGCAGAGCAAACACTCTTCCTCCAGCTGTCTTCACCTCCCAGTGAGGGAACGGACCTGTGCTCTTTGCTGCGAAGGATGTGCTTGATTTGTTGTCGCCCTGCTGTGTTCTGTAGGCGTGATCCGAGAGCACCCAGAGACATGTCGATTGAAACGAACTTGTGTCTGCTCCTAGGGAAGCGGTGACCTCAGGAGCCAAGGTGGACCTCAGAAGCTCCATTTCGCATTGCAGGTCTTGGATGTGAAGATCTCTACCAAGAGGAAAAGCACTCACTGTCCAAGCTGGGAGGGTTGAGGGGGATGAGGGGTTGTCAGTGATGCTATGCTTTTCCTAAATGCCCCGGATTTCCATCTGCATGGAAAGCTGTTTGAGTCAAACATGAGTGCTGAAACCTTCAATCTTGAGCGCTCACATCTATGCAGGCTCAGGAGCCATGAATTTCATGCATGGCAATTGCAGGGAGAGCTAGTACTTATGCCCTACCCACCCCACCATCAAACAGCTTTAATTTCAGATTAAATCCTTCATATTATCTCACGCAAATGAGTTCTGCATTGCCACCTTTACTGACACAATGGACTTAAGAAATGGTGTGGTTGTTGGGCTGTCGAATTTTGTTCTTTTTTTTGATCCTTTTGTTTTTCTTGCTTGAAGGAGAAGAGGAACGTGAAAGAAAGGGCAAGTCATCATCACAAAATGTACTTCCAACAGTGGAAAGCGCTTTCTCCAGGCAGCGTTAGGCACCACACTAACCTCTCAACTTCAAAAGCCCTAGAAAGGAACAAATGAAACCCCCAAAGCCAATTGCGTGTTTCCTATATCTCTTTATTGACCACCACTGACCGCGTTCTCAGGTTGAGTGCCAGATACCAGTGGAAGAGGTGGAGCTACCCTAGAATTACAGCGAGAGCAAGAGAGACGGCGTGTTACGCACAGGCTGGGGAGAGCTGGCTGGGGATGTGAAGCCTCTGCACAGCGGTGAGCCCCCCTCTCTCCCCCGAGGGCCTACTAAGACAGTGGAAAGACGTGCTTGTCCTCGTGTCAGTTGTCCCTAAGGGAAATGACAGGGTGGTGGTGTGAACAGATACGCTTAAACACTTTGCTGAAAAAAAAAAAACAGACGTTGCAACCCCCGAAGGTAAGTCGTTATTATTTCTCCTGCGCTTGCAAGGAACTCGTGGCACGTTCATCACATGTACACAGGCTCTCAAGCGTGGGGCTTGGCTCTGTTGCCTTTTTTTAAGAGTAACCAGTTTAACTCTGCGTGGAGTAGAGCAAGTCTGCAGGGCTCTTCCCCTGCTCCAAGCCTCACCTCAAGACTCGGTGCACCAGGAGCCAGTGTTATCTGTGCACTCCCTCCTACCTGATGGTGGTTATGGACTACAGCACCAGACGAAGACCCTGTCAGCCAGTACAACAGCGTGGCAGCACGCGCCGTCCGTGCCATCCCCACAGCACGGCTCACAGGTTTAAGCTTCAAAGTCCACCGCTCGAGGGGACCAGAGCAGAAGGAATTACGAAAAAAAAAAAAAAAAAAGAGGGGGGGGGGGGGGGGGCAACAAAATAAACCCCTCTCGATATTCACTGATATCTACGCGATGGCTCTGGGAATGAGACCTGCAGACGGTGGCAGCCTGCGTACCGCAGCGGCAGGCGGGCTTAGGAGGAAGGCGCGGAGGTGGGCTTCT
>NW_010520393.1:6027-9179 GCF_000687285.1 Phaethon lepturus
TCACGGTGGCTGGCGTCCATGTTGGAGGGGACCTTGGGGCCCGTGAAGGTCAGCATGCCGTCGTTGGACAGGGAGCAGGTGATGGCAGCCTGGTCCACGTTGGCGGGCAGGCGGTACCGGCGGTGAAATTCGCGGGAGATGTAGCCATGGTCGTCCTGAGAGGCAGTGGGGAGAGGGGGGAAGGCCTGTCAGAAACCCCCAGCACCATGCCGTGCCTCCCTCCGCCCAACCCCGCAGCTCCGTCGGAGTGAGGGCCACATTTGCCCTGGCTTATCATGACACTGGACTGCCAGTAGCACCGGCTGCATCTCTGCTTTTTATTCTATTTTACAGGTTTGTAGGGGCAGGTGTCCCTCCCGTGATGCCCCTGAAGCTGCAAGAGCTGAGTAGAGTAGCACAGTGTGATTTTGGCCATATTATAGATGGGGATCTGATTTGGACAGGGGTCCTGCCACAGCCTCCGATTTCAAAGGATGCTTGGAGAGAAAGTCTGGGGTTCTGCGAAGGTAAAAGCAAAGTGCGTGTGTGCGCCCATGTATTTCCTTACTAGGCAGCAATGCTGTGTCAGCCAAAGTACACAATCCTGGCCCCCTTTTTTTTGGCCAAAAGAATGAAAAATGCAATTTTTTTTTTAAGTCAGCTGTGAAAATGGCAGCTCTCTTCCTCTGGAAAAAATAACTATATTAAAAAATACATACTGTTTCCAGGCTAGAGCTTTGTCTGGCCAAAAAAATGTATGAGAAGAATTAAACCCCTGCTGGTATAATTCACTTTTCGACCCCCACAGATATTTCCATGACATACGTGTTAAAAGTTTCCAAGCCTGAGGCACTCCGTTGTTTTTCTTTTGTTTTGTTTGCTCTTGCTTTTCTCTCCCAGATCAGCACATGAAAACTCTGTTTTCACTAACAATTCTG
The DNA here is from genome assembly GCF_000687285.1 of Phaethon lepturus. Classification (NCBI taxonomy): domain Eukaryota; kingdom Metazoa; phylum Chordata; class Aves; order Phaethontiformes; family Phaethontidae; genus Phaethon; species Phaethon lepturus. The sequence goes on from NW_010520393.1 coordinate 6,945, forward strand.
GCTTATGAAAACTCAGCCATGCTTTGGCAGCACCCGATGATGTTCTTTGTCTGGTCCAGTGTTATTAGTGAACAATGGACATTGTCAGCTGACAGTTATGGAAGACGATGATTGCAAATGAACAAAAGAGGAGCGGATTAGCTCGTTATTGTCAGATATCAGGTTGGGGCTCTGTGGGAACGGGCCATGCCAATAATGGCAATCGATAAATAACTCCTTCTTCTGATATATTCTTTTTTTTTTCCTTCAGCTGAGGACTGTTGGAAAGAAAGAACATGGAGCTTGACTCCCCAGTTGCTCCACCATCACCTCCACTTACCTGTCTTTCACTGTGCTTGCCATGAATTTCCACAAAGTCATCGATAATCTTCACACTCAGGTCTTCAGGAGAGAAATGCTTTACATCCAACATGATTGTAAACTTGTCCCGGTCAGACCTCACCTGAAATGAACATTATTAGACAGTAAGACCTGAGCTCTGAGCATGGAGGCAGCGCCAGCATCGCTGCAGGTTAAAAACAGGAGAACAGGCGATCTGGCGGTGGCACAGTATTCCTTTCTGCAACTACGGGCCTCAGCGGGTCCTCCTTCCCATTGCAGGGACCTTGGGAGGCCGTGGTAGGCGTCTGCGCCATTGCTACTGCTCTGGGGAAAGGCGTCACTTCTCAACACTATTCTTGTGCCGGGGTCCCATTTGCACCCAATGAACTGCCAGATGCACCGGACATTTGTGCTCAACAGCAAAAAAAGATGGAAACCAGTGTAACACTCTCCAATAGCATGTGTTTCGTCCTTCCAGCAATTTATAGTTTCTTTGTGGTCTTAGCTCTGGGAGGAAACCAGTAAGAGAGGACTAGAGAAAGAACCGGTCCCCACAGCCCCCACGGCTACACGCTCCTCCTACACACTGCCTTCAGAGAATTGCTCCTGGGTCCTCCAGCATGGGCTTGCAAAAACCACAGAGCTCCTGAGGCAGAAGAGGAGGCCAGAGGAAGCTCCCACTCACTGGAGTCCTCTCCCACGCCGAGCTACCCTCATGGGTGCTTACTCCAGGAGCAGCCTAGCTCTTCCCTCGCCGTACGGCCGGCAGGTGCAAGGGAAGCAAAGGCGGCCTTTTATGTGTCGGAAACAACCGTCGGGAGCCAAAATGTTTTCCGTTTCTTGAAGGGAAGCCTTCTCCCCAGCAAAGGTTTCCCTCGGTGCCCAAGAAGGGGTGGGTGGGCTATACTTGGTGGTGGGCCGAAGGTCCTCCTCACCCCCTCACACCCCAGTGTGGGGCTGCAGCCGCCAGCCCACGCTGGCAAGCTGTGGGTGGGGAGGAGCAGGCGGAGGCGTAAAGAGGGAGAGGAAGAAAAAGGAGAGGAAGCCGAAGGGCCCTTACCTCTGAAATGCCTGACTCCAGCACGCTGCGGAAGAGGGACTGCCTGTAGTAGGGACTGATAGTGGAAGAGAACAAAGGCAGGAGATCATACTCAAAGAGACCCTCTCCAAAAAACTGGTCGAACAAACGGCTTGGAATGAGGGGTCCCAGAGCACGCTTGAACCAGGGGTGCTGGATGGTAATGTCCATGCTTGCTGCTGCTGCGACCTGTGGCTGCGAGGGGAGAGCGGTACGGGCAGCGCAGCTGCTGGGGAGACAGCGGTGCCTTGGCTGGACTGCGCAGTGCAGCCCCAGGGAAGCTCCCCCTATATATACCGGTCTCGAGAATGAAGGCATTAGCGGGATTTCTCTGGAAAGACATGATCTCATGATGGAGGCAACGTGGTCAGCAGAAATGCGGAGACTGACCTGGAAATGACAGTCTGGTTGGAATCTGTGCCAGATCTCCCGGAGGGATGATGCCAGGCAGCAGGCTGTGAGACTCCGGTGCCCGGGGGTACTGGCAGGTCCTCTACAGGATCAAGCAGGCTAAATGGGACACCCTGGTGGGCATCTCAAGGATGCTCGTGGAGGAGGTCTGCTGTGTGGGTCTTTGTAACCCGCCCTTGGCTTTTCGTTAATTTGCTTCTGTTTCTGTCCCTCCTTGAAACAGAGAAACAAAGTCTCTTCCAAATAAATTAAACAGCTTTCTTCCAAGCGAGGAAAAAGGATGTGATTCAGGATGAAGAAAGGGAAAGTTTTTTTGTGACATGCTATAAAGTGTCTCCACCACCTGAGAGGGGCTTGACACGCCTGGTGCAGGGATCCTGGTGGGGCTGGCAGGGGAAGAGGCCTCACACCTGATGCAGGGCCTT
>NW_010520393.1:9210-11805 GCF_000687285.1 Phaethon lepturus
ATTAACACGGGTTTGACAAAACAGAAAGTTTTAACAAACAAATACTTTGCCAAAAGAAAGAAGGAAAAATAAGTTTGGTCACCGATCCTAACAGCAGTCCCAAGGCTGCTCTTGAGACTATCCTTGTTTTGATTTAGGAGTGTGGTGGGAGATTCATTTATCTCCCAGTGTCACGACACAGATCTTGCTTAACATGCATTTCTGCTTACAGCTGTTTTGCATTTCTGTTTCACTTAAAGCTGCCTTTACGGGGATGTCCACCATCCTGGATGGACTGGGGAAGGGGCACATGGACAGCCCACTGCAGGAGCAGCAAGCTCTGCCAAAGAGCTGAGGCGACTGGGCGGCGAAAGAGCGGCGAGGCTGCACAGCTCCGCAGCAAGGCTTGGTACGAGGCCATGGCGACAGCTGAAACCCCATTTCCACTAGAGCCAGTGATGTAGGGACTGCATCCTAGGGGCCTTCCGGACAGCAGAAGCACCTACATCAGGAATCTTGTGCATCCCAGCACCTTTCATAGTCAGTGGAGAGAAAGGGAGAGAGAAGAGAGGGCACCTCCAAAAGGCACTTCAGAGGCTGAATCATCCTCTCCTGGTGCCAGGGACTAAAGAAACTGAGGGTGGCTGAGATCCTGGCATCAGTGCTTCAGGAGAAATGGGACCAATCCAGGCCAGAGGAGCTAAATTCAGAAAAGCACTGAGGCAAAGTGACATTCAGTTGAGCACCACGTGGCATCCAGGAGCCACAGGGCTTTGGGAAGTCCTTGACCTTGACTCCCACACGTGACCCCTCCGCACACAGTGCATGGAGTCAGGCAAGGAAAAGTGGGAACCAGAAGATCCCATTACAGAGGCTTTCCTTCATAGACAGCAAACAGTTGAGCACAAAAACATCCAAAAAGGCAGCAGAGACCACTAAAACGACAGACAAGAGTTTAGGTTCAACCTCACCTAGTTCCAGCAGGAAAAGGCCCTGTGGTCTGGCCCTGGCTCTCGGGCATGAAGGCTTTTCTAAAATCAGGTGCCAAAATGAGATCAACCCCTCCTCGAGACATGGAGGAATAAAACACAACAGACAGACCTAACCCCCATTCAGTCCCATTGTCCCAAATCTGTAATTTTGCTTGAGAAAATGAAGGCAAAGCAAACAAGAGTCATAAAGCGCTACCAAGATTTTTCTTCAAGAGCTCTATGAGGTTTGGGTCTTTGCCCCAGGAGGAAGAAGAAAATCTCTCCTCAGCCACCCAGTACCAGAGACCTGCTAACCTGTATTTAACCAAATGGCAGCAGTGACCTGATATATGCGGAATGAAAGGACAGATACAGGAACAGGTTCAAATCCCAAGCCACTCACTGGAGCACACAAAGCAAATGATTTATTTAGCTGGCAGAGGAGCAGGTGGGAACTGTGCCCTGACACAGAAAGTGAGACAGTTTTTGTGGTCCAACATATCATTTGGGCCTCAGCCATGCATGAGGGGTGGATGCAATCCCTGCAGTGTATTGGGAACATCCCCTTTGTGTTTCCCAAACCGGGGTTACACCAGGAGCACAGGGAGCAATGCACACAATGGCAGGATCCTCTCTGGGCATCGTTCAGTCCTTAAGAAACTGCCAAACCCTTGAGCTCTGAACCTCCAGCATGTTCCCCATGCAGGAATGGGGGCGGATTATTGGGGCAGGGAGGAAGAAGGGAGCCCAGGCAGGCTGTACCCCTCTCAGCAACACCAACCAGCACCACATCAGTGCTCTTAGTTAGGCACCAGGAAAGCAGTCGCTTGCCAACAGACCACCATTTACCTCACAGGGAAGCCCAACAAAAGCCATCATCCACCCACGGCCTGAAGCTTGCTCGAGGATTGGAGCATATGTGTGTTCAACATGTGATCGCAGCATCCCGTATGTTCAGTGGGATGATGGGAATGGGCTGTTGAGAGAAAAATGGCAAGTATAACTTCACCTAAATTTCATCTAGGATTATGTATATTACCATACATTTAAATACTTGAAAACTGGCAGCCAGCTTTATGGTTTTACATCTTTAGTTTCTTCTGGACTCACATCTTCATGGCTCTCCCTGGAATTAATCATATCCATTTTGTCTTTGACGGACATTTTTGTCTTTTATGGGCAAAATATTCCACAGAAATGTAAATGTGATTTACAGAATTTTTTTCTGATACAGACTTCACACTACCTGCATGCCTCTGGGCAACAAGCAATTTCTTGAGACTCATCACATCTAACCTCCAGTGGTCTAAAACTTAGGTGTCCAGTCCAAAGGTGATGTCCAGCCTCCCTGTCCAGTCAGTGGAGAGAGACAGATGCCTCCAGATGGCTCACATGATAATGCAGATGGCTAGGAAAGGTGAAATGAGACACCTTTCAGCAGTGCCTACATCTCGACTGACTGTGGAGGGAGCTTGGACAGCTGCCTTAGGGAAGGCAATTCTAATGCTAACCTCCTCCTGGACAAGTAGAGCTGATGAGATGAATCCCATCCAGTGTGATTTGTGCCTCCTCTCAGAAGGAAACTACACCTGGGAATACCAAGAGGGAAATGGCAGTTATCACAGAAATCACAGAAATCACAGAA
>NW_010520394.1:0-16725 GCF_000687285.1 Phaethon lepturus
GGTTGTTGTGGCCAACAAAAGTTGTTACAGAGCGCTTATTTTCACAGAAATGGTTGATATTGGAGTTTTTCCTTAGCTTCTCTGCACTAAAGGGAGACATGACCTTTCCCTGCTCTCTGTACTTGAAGGATCTCTGCTGGCACTTCTGTCCTCACCTCAATAGCTTCAATTCATTCTGTTTCCATTATCCATCTGGCTCCATCTTTTCCCTCCTGGAAACCAGGGACTAGAAGGGTGGCACTCACATGTGCCCGTCATCCCGGCCCTCAGACAAAGCCCAAGTAAGGAAGATGCCAGAGGTGAATCTGGGGGAAGCCAAGGCCATGCTGCAAAATGTGCTGGCTTCTGGCAGGGCTGTCAATTAGCTGGGACTGAAGCAATGTCATATAACATCTCAGGTCGGTTGCACCGCTTTTCCGTGCATCTCTACTTTGTGTTTACTGCTTGTGTGCTTGGTCTGTACAGATTATATGTTTTTCAGAGATTTTTATGTGAATATTCAGCAGTGAACACAACAATTCTGTACAGTCCTCTCCTGACATATGATGTTATTTGAAATAAAGTATAGCAAAATTATAATAGAAATGAAAAACAATATGTCAAAGACTGCTGTGATTCATAATAATGGTGTGATTAATAGTAAAAGTGATAGTAATATCAATGACAGTAGTAGTGGAAAAAGATGAGGAAAAAAGAGAAACCTCTCCGAGGATTCAAATCCTCTCTGCTGTAACACATAAATGATAAGAAGAGCCAAACTGAGTGACGCCAGTGACTGCTTAGACCTTTATCTTGACCTTTATGCTGCTTTTGGCAGTAGTTACTAGTATATATATATATCTCTCCATATATATAAAGAAGAGCTTAAGGGCAGAAAAAGCATGCAGTGCTTTTCTTGTACATGTTCCCAGACCCAGTGACTTGTATGTTGGGAATTTCCTGAGACAGGGACGTCATCTTTGTGTTTAATAATCCTTTATAGATTTTTCTTCTCTAAATATGAAGCTGTGTAACATTTTGGCATGTTCAGTAGCTTGCAGAAGGGAGTTCCAAAGTTTAACTTTGAGCTATGCAATGAAGTCCTGGCTGCTCTGAACCCCTTGTCTGGAAATTTCATGCGGTGTCCTCAAATTCAACCATTAGGAGAGGCAGAAACTAATCATTCTTTATTTTGCTCTGTGTGCTTTTGAAGGAATTTCTTTCACTCTGACAATTCTAAAACATCCATTCAGTTTTGAGTACCAACTGCTTGAGGTTGACAAGAAATCACTAGGAGAATAATATTTAAAATAATATATATTTCCTGTATCAACCAAGTAAGACTCCTTCCTCCAAATTTTCAACCTCAGAATCAGTGAATTATAACTATGTCATGGTAACAAAAGTAAAAATAAATAGATAGATAAATAGATCAATAGCAATAAATCCTCTTCCACCACCACCCTCCCCTTCTGTGCAGCACATCTAGTTTTCAGCAGCTGTTATTATCTTCTGCTCTGTGAAATGAAATTGATACATTCTGCTGTAATTTTGTACATTTACAGCTCTGTTTTTTTGTATGTTGGGCTTTTGGTGCCAAGTGAACTAATTCTGTGCTTTAAAAGACTAGCTCTTTTTAAACAATAAAGCCATTATGTAAATCAGTGCTGCAGTCTTGTCTTGGTGTTGAATGAGGTACTGGTCATTCCTTTTTAAAAAGGATATGGATGACTTAAAGAGGATTCAGAAAAGGCTGACCAAAATATCAAGCATTGGAGAAGACTCCTCTGTGAAAAGGCATGAGAAGAATGTGATAACTTAGAAAAGAGATGAATAAGAGAAGCCAAGATAAAAAATCAAATAATGAATCATCTAGAAAAGATAGATAAGATTCTCTTATGGCATGGCCATTCAATTCAATTAAAAGGTGGGAAATCCAAACTTACTGAAAAAAATACTTTTTTGCATGGCATGTAATTAGACTTCTGAACTCATTGCCACAGGAAATTTCTGAAGTCTAGACAATATGAAGCTTCAAGAAATAGATTGGCCACTTATATGAAAAATAAAGGTGCTGAATGTTAAATAACATTAGCAAAGAGATATTATTCTTGGTGATTCATATCTTAAATCAATCTTTCATGCCATGTTCTTCTGCATGAGGCATTGGGATGAAATCTAGCTTGGATAAAGAGGGGAAATCATAACATATTTGTGGTGGGCTCTTACACCTTCCTCTCTTTCATTTGTTACTGTGATCTGTCAGGTACCGGACCAGATTGTTGGCTTTGCCTTGGTATGGCAATGTGTCTGTCTTTACTCAGGAATGGAGAGGCGGGAGAAAAAGGATAAGAGGATGGGAGTGTGACTGACAGCCATTGGGTATGCTCTTCACCAGAGCCTGACCTGGAGGCTGCTGCTGCCTCTTACATACAGTTAGATGCTGAGACACAGATCCCATGAGGCACATGCAGGGAGTAAGACTGGGAGGCCATCAGTAGCCAAGCCTGTATTGCTGAATCAAAGAGTGGCTGGAGAGGCTATCAGAAAAGATGGAAAGGGCTGAATGTCCTTATATATACTTGAGCATGTTTTTTATTGTCCATGCCAATAGCTGCATGAGGTAGCTCTTCCTCCCTGTGATGCTACTGAGACTTTAAAGTCTTTCAAAAGCAACTCTAGGAGAATTATGGTGCATCTCCAACTGAAAGAGTGGAGCTATGCCGATGGTGTGCCACTAGATTAGGATGCGTTAATTCTTTTTTCCTGAGAGATGCTGAAGTCACCCATGTGTAACCAGCAATGCAATGGCCACTTGCTTGTCTGGTGTGCAAATCCCTCTTCCCTCCTCCTATTCCCAGGAAGCTTTTCAAGCTACTTTTGACTCCTGATGCTTATGAATTCATGGCTATCACATGGGAGACATAGAAACAGGATCTGTGATCTGACCATCCAGTCTATCATTTCAGACATATTTCTACGGCAATGCCTTTGTTTCCAGTATAGCAAAGCTCCCAAATATGTTTAGTAACAAGCTGTAAAAAATCTATGCAAATCTAGAAAATATTAAAAGATCAGCTTCATTTTTAGTATATCTAAATCTAGTCCACTTCAGCATTGACAAATTTGTATTAAGCAAGCACTAATATAGGTCTCCAACTTTAAGTACATGTTTATAATCCACTGAAGTGCATTGAGATCAATAGGTTTGAGGAATGTGCTTAAAATGAAGAGTATACTTGAGTGCTTGTAGAGTCAAGGCCCCAGTAAAGAGCTCATCAACGGTTTTCCTACATGCAAAGTTGCACTGATATAAATTTAAAAGTGATTTGAAATTGATTGGATTAAACTCATCTGAAAGTTTGCTAAATGCATTTGATAAAAGGGTAGGTTTGAGTGTTGAGAGACAAGTTTTGTTAAAGCTAGTCAGAATTAAAGGCACTGCTGCTCTCGCAGGTCTCCTTGCCCCTATTCTGAAGATCACTGCCCCCAGGACAGAGTGGCAAAACATACATGTCCCTGTCCCTCTGCTGCTGTGTTTTACAGGCTTCTAGATTAAACTGTCTAGTGAAGTGATCTTACTCTAAAATCTCAAATTAGGAACAGAAGCAATTGAGAAATGTGTCCAAGTTTCCTTTTGGTCTTCCTGAATTAGTGTCCAGCAACCTCTGGCAATGGGACAGACAAACAGCCAGGGAGTCAGAGCATCTTCACCTGCTCCTGTTGTTTGTATCAGTGTGTGTTTGTGTATGTTAGAGATGGTAAATAAACGGAACTGGATTGTCTTCATGCAGAAGCATTTAAGGAAGGTTTACATCAGTTTAACAAGATCAGCAGTCTATAATCACCCAAACCTCGTAAACTTTCACCTGCAAGACTGGGCTGGGGATGGGAAGTCACTAGTTTAATATGCCTTATTGAGTGAATGTTTGTAAGCCAAACCGCGAAAATTGTGTGCACGCTCTCAGCAATCATGGTGTAAATTGTGTTAAATTCACGGTTCACCGGAGAGCCATATAATGGAAGCACGTTCCCAAAGTTTAATAAAAAACTCATAAAGCCTTTAACCCCCTGCCTGCCTGCACACAGAGTGTAAGTGCCTTTAACATGCTTCTGAATAGGCACCACTCTTACAATACTTCGCTGGTGTCAAAAGAAGCTTCAGAAATTAGGATGTGGTTCTACAAATCCACGCCTTGGATATTTGTGGCTGCAATGGCTTTCTATTCTGTGTAAAGTATTAACATCTGTCATTCACTGTATTTCAGTCCTTATTCCCATTCTCATGCTTTTTCTCCTCCTTTTGAAACTTTTATATAAATGAAAATATATCCTTAAAAATCTCTCAGTATGTATTCTCCTCCCTGTAGCTCCTGGCAACACAGTCTAGTTCAAGTTGAGTTGCTTTTATTAAGCCTTTGATTCTGGGGGAAAATAAGACCTTTTTTTTCCATTATTGCCAGTAAGGGATCATCACATGTTTGAGTTCAATCCATTGCCCTGGAAGCTCTTACACAGATGGTCAACAGTTCATGCAAGGACTCAGCAGACCATGTAAACAAGCTTTTGGATTCAGGCATTATTATTACCACAGTAGCTTAGTAATAAGGCCAAACCCTTTGAGAAATTGCTCATTGCTATTGCTAGTATTCAAGCCTAGACTAATTTAGGGTTTTAAAAAAATCTAGAATAAATTGTATTGCTGGAAATTTTATTTCTGTTTATGTATGTGGGTGTTTGTGTGTGTACATATGCAATTGTAACAGATAATCAGAACTAGTCTGACCTGACTATATCTCAGTCATTTTTTAAATCTTTGTTATGTCTCAGCCATTTTCCACAAGTTCTAAAGTATGTGGGATTTTATTGGTCCTAAAAAATATGCATGTGATAAAGTGCTAGCAATACAAGATCAATATATAGTATGGAGACTCCAGAAGGAAAGACCAAACACAAGTAATATTCCCTCAGTTAATCAGAAGGAAAGTGCCCTTTCAGAAGAGGAATTATTTTTATTTTTATTTTTATTTTTATTTTTATTTTTATTTTTATTTTTATTTTTATTTTTATTTTTATTTTTATTTTTATTTTTATTTTTAGCTCTGCCCACTTTTGATCCAGGATTTGAACACAGGTTTCACTACTTGATTTTAAATCTCTCTGGATGCTGTGCACTACTTTTTAGTCCAGCAGTGATAGCTTCACAGCTCGGCAGTCTCATTTTTCGACAAAAAATTTCCTCTAGAGAGATCCCCCCAAAGTCCTGAAGAACAGCAGCACTGCTCTTACTCATAGTGGCATCTGGCAGTCAAAGATTACATCTTATTAGAATTTATCATGATTTAAGTTACTCCCTATTTTTTCACCTATATAGAGAAACGCAGCCACACTGCCTGCACGAGCCATCGTGATTTGAGGAGAGGAGGAGAACATCAAACTTGGTGGAAAGGGAAGCCAGGAAAAGGCAACGATGCTGGATACCAACTTCATTTAATGTAAGAGGATCTTGGTAATGGTCTTCAACAAAGTAAGGAGTCGGCTGGGTCCTGGTGAGTGAGTGGAAATCACCTTCATACACGTGTTCCTGCTCAGGCATGTAAGAGAAGCTGGAGGGGTAAAGAGCTGCTCCTGCAGGTCAGACCTTGGACCAGATGCTGGAGAGGCAGAAGGTGGGAAGAGTAGCATGACTCCAGTGCTGATGCACTTCTGCTCTCCTTTCTGCTCACCAGCTTGAGTTAGCAAGGGAACAAAATAAGCAATACTAATAACACTCGACAAAGAGCAATGGGTTTTTCTGCTGTGCTATTGACTTAAAATTCTCCATGTCATTGACAAACTTCAGATACCCTGCTCCGCTTACCTCTCCTATTTTTTAAGTTGTCATGTGGAGAAATGGGAAAATGCATAATCACAGACAGTCTTGGGCTCTCTAATATTAGATTCAGGAACCACAGTAGAAACTGTTCCCCTAAAATCATGCTTGCACACTGCCTGAGGAGACACCACCCATCAGACTGCACACATACATCTCTTCTTATCAGACCTCAGCATATGCACTGCCCATTGTAAGACCATTGGAGGCAAGCTGTGGGTATGTGAACTTTCTAGATGGCGTGTTCCCAGAAAACCAGAAGTGGTCCTTTTGTTTATCCTGTGATATCGAACCTCATTTCAGGAGCTTATGGATATGAAGAGCTTCCAAGAAATCCAGAAATGAACTGGATTATTTATAAAGCAAGAATCCACTATGGGAGATTAATCACCAAGACCTCAATTCTTGCTTTGGAAAGCCCTGATCCACAGATTGCTGGATCTGGAGGAGCATTTCTTCAGGGGTATCATTTCTGCGTGCCTTCTCACTTAAGCATCTGCTGTTGACTTGAGCTGGGCACAGGACGCTGAACTAAAAGGTCTTTTGCTTGGTCTAGTATGATTTTCTTATGCATAAACTAATACTGAAGAAAACCAGGAGGGCTGGCTCTGCTCCTCATGGGCTGTAGTTAGCATTGAATAAACACTGAGCAGCCCCAGCTCAGAGCAAGTGCTGGTACTGATTAGATGTCCTACAGCTATGGAACAAGTTGGCAGGTTTGTATTTCTTGTGCAAACCATGGTCATCCTGTGTCCTAAAACGATCTTTGTGTCTGCTGTGACATTTAAGCTCTGTGCTACTTGTGTGCGTCGTGTTTCTGAAAGGTGACGCGCTACGCGTGGATGGGAAGGGGGGAAGTTGCATCTTCACCCCCCCCAGTGGTGATCAAATCAATAGTTATCTCTGCGTGTGAAATCACAATTGTCTTGTTAAAAGCTGAGTTATAGCTTGTGTGTTCTGCTGCTGCTGTTCCTTCAATGGTTTTGGGGTAATGTTCTCAAACTGTGTGCAGTGGGTCAGTCCTTTTCTCCAGGCAACACGTATGTTTTCTTTCCCCATTTTCCCCCCGCAATGTCCCCTTCAACATGTAAGGATTTGTATCTGAATGTACCAAGGGCAGTGTTAAAAATCTCCATTTTCCAAGAAAAGAGTGAGTACTAACATTTAGAAAAGTGGGAGGATGAATCTTCATTGAAGATACAAAGTTGACGAAGAGACTTGCAGTGACCTAAGCATAGGTCAAGTTGACCTGTGTGAGAAAAAAGAGGAAAGAATGAAAGGAAAACAAGTTAGAAGAAACAGCAACACTCAAAATATGAGCTCCAGCCATTAGTTGCAGTACTGTCAGTTCCTAAAGTGCCTGGGCGATACTTTGCTTTCTTTGTCTCCTGTGCTAGGATGTAAAAGCACAGGAGAGTATCAGCCTGTGCACCAGTCTTGCAGTGAATAGAATAGGTCTGTTTTCCTGAACAGGCAAACTGAGTCATGGATCAGGAAAATGTGATAGAGCATGTCTGGGGAAAGAAGCGAGATTTTGTGAGCCTGTGGCTGGCTCTCTTTGGCTGATTACCATTATAATGCCTTTTTCTCTCCCACCATGATGCTTTGGGTGGAGATCATGATCCACTCTTTTATGTCTTTACAGGAGCTCTGCGTACAGACACGTAGGGCAACAGGCATGGTTAAAAAAGAATCCAATTATATGTCCTTCATTACCCAGCAGCCTTTGGAACTTTTGGCTTTATGTATTCCAGGCTGGTGCACTTCTTATTGGGGACCACAGAAGAGAATTTGGATGAACGGCAAAATAGATGCAAGTGTGTTATACTTCCTTAATTTTTACATTTGTCATGTCCAAGATGCTAGTTGCACAAAGCATAGGGTGGGGGAAGGAATTTCTCACCATGTGATTTGGAGATGTTCATGGGGATTTTTCTTGTTTTGCAGAGAGAGGGCAAGGGATCAAAAGTTCGGATACGTAGGAATGTCATACTCAATTAATTTCCTAAAATTGCACTCTGAAGTTGTGTTTAGAAAATGAATTAGTATTGGTGAAAAGCACTGATATCCTTGGATAAAGGGCAACAGAGAAGAACACATTGTTATTATTAAACTGTTGTAGAAATCCTCTCTTTGGCTTTGGCTGAATTATTGTGGTGAGTTTCCTTGGTGATGTGACGTAGAATTTACTGGAGTGTTTGTGCTGTATAATTGAAAATGACACTACCTTTATTAAACAATCTATGGGATTCTTTACTCTTTTCTGTGCTGCAAACCAGCGTTGCCGGTGATTCTTATCAAGGATCCTGAGCCAGTAAAGTGGAGGCTGGGCAGACATCCCATCTAAGTTAAGGGAAGGCTGAGGGGAAAAAAATACATGCCTTGCTTGAGGTAAATGCAATAATAGTAGATGAGTAATGAATGAGGCTACAGTCTCAATTAACCGCTCATTAAATTATTGCCCATTGATAACAAAGAAAGGAGTGAAACTGCTTGTCATCTTGTCATTTTCTCCCTCAAACTAAGAACATGGGGTTCGGGATGAAGAGACCTCTACATAAGTCATCAGTTTAGAGCCAGCTTTGTTGGCACTACCTGAAAGCTGTCACAAGTGGCTGTTCATTTGTCTGAGTAAAATGAGCTAATGGTTCTAGCCCAGTTTTCCTTAGACAGGTGTCTGCATCATAATGCAGTCTCATCTCAATCAATGCTAATTGCTGCTCCTGACACCAGCCTCCCAAGAGAATGTTCTGGGAGCAGGCAGGCCGTGGAGGTCAGATCTGATGGGGTCACACACCTAGGGACAAGTAATGGGGCTTGCCTTTCAAAAGCTGCCGGTCTAGCATTAAATACAGTGAGTACTGGAGGCTAATATTGTGGTTTGAATTTCTCTCATGCCTGAGATGTTAAAGTGCTCAGATTAAAGGTGTCTAGCTTGTTAAGTGTTAGTGCAAATTATTAAGCCATCGTTTCAACAGTGCTCTGTTCTGGTGCAGCAGGGTGGTAATGTGCTTCACAGCTGAGCTCCATTCTACGGCAACACTGATTTTATCACCTAGGGTGTAGTAGGACCCTTAGATTTGGAGTGACCGCAATGCAGCAGTTTTGCTCTCTGATAGTGGGTTTTACTGATGTTGCATCTATGGTAACCTGTGGGGTTTGATGAAGTAGCTACAGGACTGAAAGCTTAACTGTGTTCTCCAAGTAAATGCTGATCTCAAAAAAGAAATTACATCTTCGTAGGAATATAATCACTCCCTTGTCAAATTAAATTGAGTAAATTTTCTTCTCTTAAATTGAGTTTGATTTTGTAATGACTGCTTAGTTCTATGAATATTGGTATAATGGGAATATAGATGCACTTTGATTGAATGTGGATCCTCTCCTGGATACCCCAACTTGATTACGTGTCCCAGTGGATCCTAACTAGGAAGCTCTGGTTTCCTTAAATCAAAATGATTGCTTCTTTGTCACACCATTAAGAAAAAGCCAGGAGCCTGATTAATAGCTGGGGTCCAGGCCTCTTTCACAAAGATAAGAGAAACTGCAAAGAAATCAACAGCTATGTTAAATAGTGATACTTGTGTGGCACTGATGATATGTAGCTTCTCATTCTGGGATGGGATAGAGTAACAGATAATGTCAGAAGAGACAGAAATTTGTTTCTTTTTACTTTTCCTATATGTATTATCATTACAGATTATTTCTAACCCCTTGATGGTGACTCTGGGAATAAATGCTCAATCCTAGGACTTGCTGAGTACTTTACCCCTGGTGTGACATCGGCTGAACCTGGTGAAAAGACCTACTCTGGATCATGCTTTGCAGCAGGAGCTGAGGCTGCTTCCAGCCAGAAGCCGAGTTTCTTACTTTCTCCAAGAAAGGTATTTTTCTTTTCTTTGCTACTTTAAGTTCGGCAAATCTTTCCTCACCAAAATATGGTGTCTCTGCAAAATTAAACCCTTTATTGCTTTGTTACACAATCCAAGGAATTAAATTATTTTCTCCATATCACTGGATGAGACAGAATGGGACAAATCTGAATGAAATATCTCACCAGAGGGCCGGTTCCCTTTGTGTCATCCAACGGAGAGTATTACTGTGAAAGGGCGGTAGGAAAAGCAACTGAATCGGCTTAAAATAACTGTTGGGTTTTTTTCCTTTTGAGTTCTCCCCTTGGATTATTTTTTTTTCCCTTGTAATGTGCACTTGTGAAGATTACAAATGCCAAGAATTGCAACGTACCCTGCGTATCTACACCATCATCTCTGCTTTCCATAGAGCACACGAGCTCTCAATGCCCAGGTGTAAGAAATCAAGAAAGGAAGGTAAGAGACCAGCATGGCTGAGTGGAGACCTGCTGGTCAAACTAAAGGGCAAGAAGGAAATGCACAGGCAGTGGAAGCAAGGACAGGTATCCTGGGAAGAGCACAGGGACACTGCCCGGTTGTGTAAGGATGGGGTTAGGAAGGCCAAGGTGCAGTTGGAGCTGAACTTGGCAAGGGACACAAAGAATAACAAGAAGGACTTCTACAGGTATGTCAGCCAGAAAAGTAAGGTCAAAGAAAGCGTATCCTTCCTAGTGAACACGACTGGCAAACTGGTAACAACAGAGGAGAAGGCTGAGGTATTCAATGAGGTATTCCTGAGGGAAATGTCTGATGTAGTTGCCAAGCCACTCTCCATGATATTTGAGAAGTCATGGCAGTCAGGTGAAGTCCCTGAAGAATGGAAAAGGGAAACACTCTGTTTTTAAAAAGGGTAGAAAGGAGGACCCTGGGAACTACCAACCTGTCAGCCTCACCTCTGTGCCTGGGAAAATCATGGAACAGATCCTCTTGGAAGCTATGCCAAGGCACATGGAGGACAGGGAGGTGATTTGAGACAGCCAGCATGGCTTCACCAAGGGCAAGGCCTGCCTGACCAACCTAGTGGCCTTCTGTAATGGAGTGACTACATCAGTGGACAAGGCTACCAATGTCATGTATCTGGACTTCTGTAAGGCCTTTGACAAGGTCCCCCACAACAACCTTCCCTCTAAATTGGAGAGATATGGATTTGATGGGTGGACTGTTCAGTGGATGAGGAATTGGCTGGATGGTCACATCCAGAGGGTAGTGGTCAACAGCTCAGATGGAGACTAGTGGTGTCCCTCACGGGTCCATGTTGGGACCAGTACTCTTTAATATCTTCATCAATGACATAGACAGTGAGATTGAGTGCACCTTCAGTAAGTTTGCAGATGACACCAAGCTGAGTGGTGCGGTTGACATGCCTGAGGGATGGGATGTCATCCAGAGGGACCTGGGCAAGCTCAAGGAATGGGCCTGTGTGAACCTCATGAGGTTCAACAAGGCCAAGTGCAGGGTCCTGCACCTGGGTTGGGGCAACCCCCAGTATCAACAGAGGCTGGAGGATGAAGGGATTGACAGCAGCCCTGCTGAGAAGGACTTGGGGGTACTGGTGGATAAAAAGCTGGCCATGAGCCAAAAATATGTGCTCATAGCTCAGAAGGCCAACAAGATCCTGGGCTGCACCCAAAGCAGCATGACCAGCAGTTTGAGGGAGGTGATTCTGCCCCTCTACTCTGCTCTGGTGAGACCCCACCTGCAGTGCTGCATCCACCTCTGGAACTCTCAGCACAGGAAAGACATGGACCTGTTGGAGAGGGTCCAGAGGAGGACCACCAAAATGACCAGAGGGATAGAACACATTACACATTCTCTATGAAGAAAGGCTGAGAGAGCTGGGATTATTCAGCCTGGAGAAGAGAAGGCTCCAAGGAGACCTTATTGCAGCCTGCCAGTACTTAAAGGGGGCCTGTAAGAAAGATGGGGACAGACTATTTAGCAGGGCCTGTTGCGATAGGACAAGGGGTAGCGGTTTTAAACTAGAAGAGGGCAGATTTTGACAAGATAGAAGGAAGAAATTTTTCACAATGGGGGTGGTGAAACTCTGGCACAGGTTGCCCAGAGAGGTGGTAGATGCCCCATCCCTGGAAACATTCCAGGTCAGGTTGGATGGGTCTCTGAGCAACCTGACCTAGTTGAAGATGTCCCTGCTCATTGCAGGGGAGGTTGGACTAGACGGCCTTTAAAGGTCGCTTCCAACCCAAACTATTCTATGATTCTATCTACTTGGAAGCCATGTAAAGTTAGAGAATGGAGCTACAGCTGCTAATTCCTTCTGACTTCCAGTTGAATTGAAATGCTTAGTTGATACATACCTGGTCACAGTTTCATGTCACTCACAGGGAAGAGTGAGTGCTGTCTTCAAAACCACCAGCTGCACATTTGAGCCAGGCCAGATTTATTATTCCTTTTCTTCCAGGTCATCAAGTCGTGGATAATTGCTTCAGAGCCCAGTGGACTCCATCCAAAGCTTGCCTTCAGTTTCAGAGCTCCAGGGTCATTATTGGACTTACCCATCGTTGTACCCAGGTGACAGCTGAATGTCTTCTAGGAGCTGGATGAAAAACAGATGAAGATTCACTGAAAATCTTTTGTTTTAATTTAGATTAACCCACAATTAAGTTTTCAGGTCAGACTCTGCCTCCCGTTCCCTCATGAAATTGGCTTTGTGACACCAACGGTGCTTGAGACATTACATCAGTTAAATGTGGCTGGATTGCATTGACTTGCTCTTGTGCATCTACGTACTTTGTGCATAATCCTAAGATGTCTGCTAAAGTTTTCTTTCCTCCTGGAGATGGTTATTTACACATTCTGTCACTTACTATGTACGGATGTGTACAGTCTGCTCACAATTACTTGCAACTGCTGCTTTCGTATCCAAGCATACAGTGCATTTAAACTGTGAGCATGTTTAGGAAGCTCTATTCCTTTTTGACGCCTTATGCCCAGAGGAAAGAATGAAAGGAAAAATATGTGCATTTTTGAGTAGGTGAAAAAAAAGATTGGTCTCAGGAGACTTTCTCCTCAGATTCTGTGATGAGTAATGCTCCTGTCAATTATTGGGTTATTCAGAAACAAGCTAAAAAAAGTGTTTAATTTTAGCTTCATTCGTTTTTTGGATTGGTGTAATTTCTACTCCTGTGAAAATAAGTATTCCCTGTGGAAATGAAGAGATCTCAGCTGGACGACAAATCAATGCCAATTAAGATCACGGTAATGATTAAGGATTTCCCACCCTGGGTTTTCATTTAAGGTTCAAGAAGTTGTGAATTTTTCTTACAGTATTAGCTTTGGAACATTTTGTATAAGTCACAAAGTGTTAAAAGAAGTAATATTCTTCTTTATACCTATTGTTTTTTAGCATAGTACTAGGGACTATAATGACTTGATGGATTGATATCTGTGACTTAACACCTGTTATTGGAGAAGGTAGAGTGTAACATGACTGTTGAGCATTGTTTTTTTAAAATTGTGTTAATTATTTGATAGTTGTGTACTTTCTTTAGTAAAATCCCTCTCCCAGGATGAGAATTCAGTGTAAGATGTAAAACGTAAATTGATGGCAATGAAACTTTACGTCTTGTAATTTCAACAAACAAAAATGTATGTTTTGCATAGCAGGTTAATTCAATAGCTAGGATCTTTCTCTGCCCTATGAAAATCCAATGGCAATTCAATTCACCTATTTTAGGTACCAGTTTTAGAAGGAATTGCCCTTTGGAAGTCACTTGTCTCTCCTTTGCAGAGGGAGAAAACTTGGACGCCAGGCTAAGAAGTTGGATGCATAATTTTTATATTGTTTTATACAGTTTAAATTGGTGTGTGAATCCTACCTTTGGTGTGTTTAAGAATCTCATGTCTCTTCTCTCAAGAGCTGTAAGGGCTAGGAGCTGGCTACCCTGGTTTAAAGAATTTTGTGTCTTTTTGTCCTGAATTCCACTGCTCTGTCCAATACTGTTGGGTGGATTTTCCAGTCATTTACCACAGAAGCAACTGCTTTATAACTGTGGAGCAATTAGTTTAGGTTTGAAACTTCTAAATAATTCTAACAGAAAAGTAGTCACAGGACAAGGGACTATTCCTTGGAACAACATGGAGTGCTTTGAGTCTGCAAAAATTCATGCATGGATATTATCTGTTTCTTTATTTGGTTCTAAATGGTTTCAACCTGCTTCAGTGAAAGGGCTCTAATGTTGCTGGTGTACCTGGATACAGCAGGATGTTTTTCTTTGGGAGCAGGTGAAGCTGAAAAAGTCACAACAGACAGCTAAGGTCCTAATTTGCTTTCACAGTTGATAAAGTTTATGCCCTTAAATCCCCATTGACTTAAAGTAGTTTCTCTTTTGTTGGTAAGAAGCTCTACAGTCAAACACAAATGTTGAATTAAAAGTGCTTCCTGTTTGTGGTAGCTGATGGATGTAGGGTGGATGCTATATGGGTAACTCAAAAAAAAAAAATCTGAAAAATAAGAAATGCTTCAGAGAGATACTCTAAGACTTTTTCCAACGTCTCTTTACATCTCTGTCTCTTGAGCTCTTGATAAAACTCAGTCACAATGCAAATGGAATTATGTTGGTGAGATTTAAGAAAAAGGAAATTGAAAAAATTGTTGCCTCCTAGAGGAAAGGCTAGAGAAAGGGGAAATAGGAAAGAAAAAAATGACGATCAACCAACCCACTAAGCTAATTTTGCCTTCTTATAAAGGGTTTAGTATTCGCATTATTCAGTGCAATCTGGAATGTAGACTAAGTAATTTTATGTTGTAAACTTAAAATGAATGAGACTGCCAGCTCACGTTTCTTCTAACAATATTTTATGTGCCTAAATTTATGAGTTGATCCCATACACTTATTGGATTTCTTAGTCCAGGTGTCATTCTGATTGCAAAAGGAGGAAAAGAAAGTGAAGTGTCAAGGTTTGTAAAGGTAATGTCGGTTTGTAAAGGAGATGTCAGCTGAACCCTTCCTGCCTGGTGTCCACTGCACTTTCACTCTCCCTTCACATCACTTCCTAAGTCCATGTTTTCTTTCCGCTGATGCAGCTGGGGAATGGCTGACCAAGAGATGTGAGGACTGAGACTTGGATCTTCCTGTCTACACTGAGGATTTCTGTGACCCGAGCTTGGAAGTGTTCTTTCCACAAGTTGAATGTTGAGGCACACGAAATTGAGCAGGTGGTTTCAGCCCTCGCCTACATCACAGATGTCTGTGTCTGAGAACAGCCACCATTGCTGGCTCTTATTGCAGCATGCCCCAAGAGATCCCTGCATTGTCAGGGAGAATAAATTGCTTCCGCGCTTGTAGAAGTGGTCCCTAAAGTTCAGCGTTAAGAAGTGAATGGGGAGGCATCATAGGAGAGATTTTGCTGCTGCTGTCTATAATAAGGTTAAAAGGTAACTCGATCACATTCTCTAAGTACCTCCAGTGGGGATGTCTAGTAAATAGTGCAGAGGTGGGAGAGGGCTCATTAATTTTAGACAAAGTCATAACAAGAAACAGTAGCTGGAAATTGAAACTAGATGAATTAAAATGAAAGTAAGATTTTTTTTTTTTCTGACTTATTTATTTTCTTAGAAGCAGCAATAATTAACAACCTTGGGTGACTGATCAGAGGAAAAGGAAAGTTTTCCACCACTTTCAATCTTTAAATTGCATTGAGATTTCTTTTTGAGAAGGGAGCTTTAAGGACTCCAGAAGTTATCGAGCTGAGCAGAGGAATTTGTAGGTGAAGTGCTGGCATTAATATTACCGAGACTTTGAAGCTGCAGGATCACCATGGGTCTTTTTGGCCTTAGGAAAAAAAAAAAATCTATAAACAGCTGTGTATAATATAGCTTTTCAAAGCCATTTTGTTGAATGGTTGAGCTTTTATGATATTTTACGTGTACATTTCTGCATATACATACACCTCTTTCAGGCTGTTTGTGCAGTGCTCTTAAGCACAGTTTTAACTGTACCATAAACCACAACCTGCTTAACACCGCTGCTGGAAATGAGTAAAATAGAGGGAAAAGCAGACTGTTGTGGCTCTGGTAATTCATCCTCAGGCCTCTCTCTGAGACTGTTTGAACTCCTTCCTCGCAGATAGCAATGTGTCTTAAATCCACATCTTTGTAAGAAGAAAATATTCAAGTCTCTGGGGCTTTTCTTAGCCTGTCCTTATTGTCCTTGTAATTCCTAGACTTTCCTTGTATTGTGCTCTCCCTGTAAATCTACAAGCTCTTTCAATAACCTTTTCCCTTCTCCATGGCCTCATATCTCTGGCCCCAGTACAATGAAGTTCTAAATGATCTCCTTCCACACCAATCAACTATCCTCTCTCAATATCATCTGCAGGTGGAGGTTCCGCCCTGCTGCAGACCATGAGCAGAACAAGGATCTTGCTAGGGCAGGAAAAAGGAGATGAGATAAAACAAGGGATGTATTTAGCACCCATATCAGGAATCAACACTCATTTCCATAATGAATTTACCTGTGTTAGTCACCACGGCAGCCTTTCATTAGGAGGATGACAGCTGAGATTTCTGCATCTGCATTTCCTATGGTACCCCCAGCAGCAGGTTGCTCAAAGAAAGATCTCTTACTTTAATCACTGCTGTGAAGTATTGGGTTTTGGGTGGGAATGGGTCTGTTTCTGGCAACACAAGAAAAGGAAGAGAATTAAAGGAAAGCTTTTTGTGCCTACAGCTTGTCAGCTTAGCACTGATATATGTGCTCCTGAACTCGTCTTAACTCACTACTTTATTGATTTGTTTGTATATGTGGTACTTCATGATGAAGGAATATAGTCCACCCTTCCTCCTGAAGTCTGGCTGCCTCTGCAGTGGAGTGTGACGGGTATTTAACGGTGTCCTGGTTTCAGCTGGGATAGGGTTAATTTTCTTCCTGGTAGCCGGTATAGAGCTGTGTTTTGGACTTAGCATGAGAATATCCTTCTATGACCAGGTGACCCTCCTGGTGG
>NW_010520395.1:0-1042 GCF_000687285.1 Phaethon lepturus
GCGCCCGCGTGTTTGCCGGTGTGCACGGCTCTGCGTGCACGCCGGCGTGGTGAGGTGCGTGGCGCTGTGCACGCACGTGTGCCGGTGCGCACGGCATTGTGTGCACGTCTGCTGGTGTGTGTGGCCCTGCGTGCGCACACGTGTGCCGGTGTGCACGGCCCTGTGCACACACGTGTGCCGGTGTGCACAGCCCTGCGCACACACACGTGTGCTGGTGTGTATGGCTCTATGTGCACGTGTGCCGGTGTGCACGGCCCTGTGTGCACATGTGTCTTCTGCTGTGCACAGATCCGTGTGTACGAATGCTGCTGTGCACAGCTCTGTGTGCACACATGTGCCGGCGTGCATGGCACTGAGCACACAGATGTGCTGGTGTGCACAAGCTCTTTGCGCACACATGCGTGTTGCTGTGCATGGCGCTGTGTGCACGCATGTGTCGGTGCACACAGCTCCGTGTGCACACGTCTATGAATGTGCAAGGCACTGTGCGTATA
Source organism: Phaethon lepturus (assembly GCF_000687285.1). Classification (NCBI taxonomy): domain Eukaryota; kingdom Metazoa; phylum Chordata; class Aves; order Phaethontiformes; family Phaethontidae; genus Phaethon; species Phaethon lepturus. The sequence continues at coordinate 495 of NW_010520395.1, forward strand.
TGTGTGCTGGTGTGCACAGCTCTGTGTGCAAATGTGTCTTGATGTACACAGCTCTGTGCACACGTGTGTGTTGGTGTGCACAGCTCTGCGTGCACGTGGGCACGTCTGGGTGTGCACAGGCTCTGCAAATGTGAGTGGGTCTCTGCGTGTGGCTATGCCTGCATGGGGCACGTGTGTGTTGGTGCGTGAAGGCTCTGCGTGTGCAAGCAGGTCTCATGCATGTGGGCACGTGTGCACTGGTAGAAACTCTGTATGCACGAGCACGTCTGTGTGCACAGCTCGACGTGGATGTGGGGATGCATCTGCTGGTGTGCGCAGGTTCTCTGTGTGCAAGTGTGTTGCTGTGTGTGCAGACCTGTGGTGTGCACAGGTGCGTTGCTGTGCACGGCCTCTGCACGCACGCGTGCGCAGTCTGGATGTGCAAACGCACCTCCACGCGTGCACAGCTCTGTGTGCGCAGGGGCGCGCGCGTGTGGGGCTGACAGGCACCGGTGTGCACGCAGGCTCTGCGCGGGTGAGCAGGTACCCGCGTGCGCGTGCGGCGGCGT
>NW_010520396.1:0-5224 GCF_000687285.1 Phaethon lepturus
GGCTTCTGGCTTGGAGAGGGGGAAATAATGTGGTGGTCCTCTTCACTAGAGCTAAATTGTAGCGTCTTTCATGTGCAGGGCCCTTTGGGGTTGGTCTAGGCAGGGAGCATCCTCAGCAGTCAGTCAAGCTGGCCTCAGTGGCCGCCGCATTGACTAAAAGAAAAGCTGCGCATGTGCTGGCAGCTGGCAAGAGATTGCTGGCCTTTTTAAAGACAGTCTCTCCAAGTGCAAGTGTTGGGAGCTGGAGGGATCTCTTTTCAGCCTTCCCACCATATTGGGAGGGCAAACTCCCCTGCAGCCCACCCTTGCCAGCCACCTTGGGGGTCTTCCCAGGAGGAGATGCAGGGGGCTTGTCTGGCCTCCTACAGGCTCTCGCTGCGGCTGCACAGCAAGGTCTCCCGCAGAAAGCATCATGTTACTTCCGTGCTGTTCTCAATCTGTTGAGTTCCCAAAGTCACACCAGAATTACTAGTAGGAAGGAAAACTAAATTTACAGCTCCTATCTCCATTTTTTTCTGATATAAAAATAATCGCCTTAGTTTCCATTGATTGGCATATCCAGTAGTCATGCATCAAGGTTAAAGACTGGCAAATATATGCAGGTTGAACCTGATACATGGAAAACAAAACCGTTGTGTATATAAATATTAATTGCTATAAATACATGATCAAGTGCCATAGGGTGTTGAGTGTCGTTAAGTGTGAGTATGTTACACTGGGGTTTAAAACATTCACAAAATCCCTAACTATTTCTGCAGAGTGATGCTGTGTGTAGTTTACATGCAGACAAAAGAAACCACCAACAATTAAAACTCACAATGTATGTGGTATATGGCAAGGCCATATAAAATTGAGATGGGGAGAATCTAATTCTTGGTTCAAATTGCTGAAGAACAGGGGAGTTGAAAAGATCACTGCAATATTGGTGCTGTGGATTTCTGCTGCACATGTAATTGAGAGGAGGATTTTTCCCCGATTCCAGGAAAATTTGCAGTGCTTATTTGGGCACAGGAACAACAGGTCTTTTACGTCAGCCTGATTCAGAACGCTACAGTGGCAAAAGTAACCGAAACTGTAATTTGCAGTGTTAGAAAGTCCGTGGATTTACGAATCTCATGGTTTCTTTGCAACAAGGCCAGAATACGTACATTCTCAGTTACTGCTGCACGTGTGAACTTTGAACGGCAACAGCAGCCACCCATTGCTGTCATGGCAATGGGGACGTACTGTGTTATTCAGCACATTTTGTACTAGAGGGCAGCAGAACCTCAGTGAATTCACTGAAGATGATTGTGATTTGATTTTCCCAGATTTTAAACAGGGGGTTGGTACATTTAGAAATCAATATATTTGTGTGTGCCAGCTCTTTTTTGTTGTTGTTTTTTTTTGTTTGTTTTGTTTTGGTTTTTTTTTTTTTGTTTGGTTTTTGGTTTTGGTTTTGTTTTTTTTTTACAGCACTATCCTGTGCAGGATTAATGACTAGCCAGTTTGTGAAGGCAAGGTGTACTTTTGCACAGACAGTTGGATCATGGGATCCCTGGGCAGACAATATGAATTTTGCCTGTGTCTGTAATTCATTCCAGGCATGTAGCATGCTCAGAACATCTTCCCCCTGCTGTCAACCTCTGTCAGTCCAGCTCCTAACTGTTTTGTAACCTGTGGCACAATCGTGAGAGGTATCACTAGAAATATTTGTGATTTGGTGAGAAGGCTTATGGTTTGTTGCCCAGGTGTTGGCAAAGGAAACAACGTCTTTACAACAGCTGATTTAATATTTCTCTAGTTGAGTTAAATTGAGTTCAATCCCCAGCCTCCAAACACCCATGTGCTTAAATCTGTTAATTTGCAATTGCAGTAGTCCCCATTAATTCAATAGTTACTGCATTGTTGATTTCAGTGGGAAAGCTCACAGTAATGGAAGGTGTGCATGTATTTAAGTATTCTGAAAAATTAAATTTTGCTTTCTAGCAAAATTGCTCCATTGTTGATTACAGTTATAGAAAAAGTCTTTCATTAAAGTTGTCGAAGCAAATTCATTGGTTCCTCAGAATCTTGAGAGCCAGTCCCCTCAGTACACATATTTTATCCCAATTTCATGTAACCCTTTGCTGGCAATGCAAGACTGTTAGGACTTGCTATTCCAAAGCCTTTATTGTGCTGCATGGATGGATCCTGGCCTTAATCTTATCTCATAGAATGCAAATCCTGCAGACAGGGGCAAGGAACAGACTTTGGGCTATATGAATAGTCCTGATGTATGTTTTTCAGGGGAATGGCAATCTTTCTCCTGCAGAGCATCTGAAAATTGTTTGCTACATGTCTGCCAGAAGGCTCGCCTCCCTTACCAGGCAAGAGTTGTTGGATGCTGTCTTTCTCCTTTCTCATAGGGGAGAACATGAGCAGAGCTTGCCATTATCACAACAGATGAAGTCAGGTTCCCTGCATTTGGGGAAACTGCAGGCGTCAGCATGCCCAATGTGCAAGAGATGGGCCTTTCCCTGGGAAAAATGCCTTTGTGATAGGCAGGCAGTGGAGCAGGTTGCCCAGTGAGGTTGTGCAGGCTCCATCCTTGGGGATTTTTGGGACCCGGCTGCAGAAAACTCTGAGCTGCCTGGTCTGATCCCAGAGGTGGCCCTGCTTGGCACAGGGGGCTGGACTGGAGACCTCTTGAGCTGCCATCTAACCTGAGTGATTCTCTGTGAGGCTCAGGTTCTTCTACAACTGGAGGTACGTGGTTATGTCTTTTTCTGTCTGAGGCACAGCCTTAAAATTTATCTGCAGATTTCAGTTCTTAGCTTGCAATACATAAAAAGAATTTGTACCGATGCTTTCTAAAACAGTCTTTTCACATTTTCTTTGTTCTTTAAGAAAGCATTTACTGTATTAGTCTGATGAGTCTGACTTACTTTAAACACCTTGGAGAGTGCTATCACAGTAAGAACTGTCCATCTCCTAACAGCTCCTTCTGGCCAAACCAAACAGACTTAAAGTAAGTCCCGTCACTGTCTTAGCAATTTTCCATGCCTCTGACTACTGAATACATTAAATAACTCAGTAAATGAATGTTACAACATAGCTCTTGTTATCTGAGGTTGAGAAAACATCAGAGTACAGCAGGCTGGGAAAGTGCTCTGTGATACTAGAAATATTTTCAACACTGTACGACTTCAGCAAAGAATATCCATTGAAAAGTGAGGTATCTAGAAAAGAAATGTATACAAGCATTTGCCTGTCTTTGTTGTGCCCTGCAAGCAAGACTTCTTTTTCCTTGTTGCTGCTGCTGTAGATGGTTACACTCTGCTCTGGAAATCGTCCCTTGACCTTGTTTACCCGGAGCTTTCGAAGCCCCCAAATGGCCAAGTATTCTGTTGGGAGAGGAGTGGTGCCACAGAAGGACAGCTTCAAATCCCACACCCTTGTGAAATTGAGGAGCATCTCCAGCACAGAGGTGTCTGTGAACCAAATGGTCAGGTGGCTATTGTAGGTAGTTCTTTCCATGGTAGAAGGCAGCACTGTTTTGCAATTGCACATTAAGTTTGCCAGGCAGTAATCACAATCACGGATATCCGCTGAGCAGCTGCAGTTGCGAATTGTGTTTTCCTTGGTGAAAATTAGCGTATGGTTCTTCTGACTTCTCACAAAACTGCCAGTGATGTGTATGCCAAGGAAACCAGCCAAAATGAGAGCCAGCCAAAAGGAGAAAGCAGAGAAGGCTATTGGCTTCATTAGTATTGGTGCCAAGCTGCCAAGTGTGTCCTCCGTTTATTCAGTGAATTATATCACTTGGTTTTACCTACTGAGGAAAAAAAAATTATTTATTATACTAAAGACCACTCAACGGTTAATATTACTTTGCTTTTCCCACTCATTATCTGTCTCATCTATTCAGAACCATATTGCAGTCTTGCAGGTTGCCCTGCATTAGAGGGGAAGCACAGCTACACCGATTCAGAAAAATGAATTGTAACTCATGTTTGGGATTCTTCTTTCACTCCTCTTTTGCTCTCAATGGTTTCCTCTGCTTATGGGACAGCTTGGACACCCTCTTCTCTATCCAGGCAGCTCCTCAGCCTGCCCAGTGTGAAAGTAATGCTGCTCATTTCTCCTTTCTGCTTTCTCTTTGTTCACCTCGCAGCAGATAGGGGTGACAAATGACCCTGTTCTTCACCGAATGAGGCAGTATGAGAAACACTAAAGACAAGTGTTTTGTTTTACACCTGAATTGCTAAGTAAGGGTTGTGATAACCTTCCCTTTAAACTGAGTGTGGGATATACTGGGCAAAGGGAAAGAAAGAAAGGGCGATTAAGGGCAGAAGCACTGCTGGATGCAGCACATACCCTTCTGAGCTATGTGGTATGCCAAAAAAAACCTGCTTTTGATCCCTATGTCTGCTCCAGCCTTAGCCTGTAAGTTTTGGGGACCAAGGACCACTGTGTCTCTGCACAGTGACTAGCATAGGATAGATCCTGGCTTTGTTGGTTGCTCTGCCCCTCTTCATTCACCCTGGCAGAGCAAAGTAGCATCTCCACGCATGCTTATGGCAATGGAGCAAGTTTCAATCCCAGCCATGCTCCACCTCAAATGGTTGGGAGCATGTCTGGTGGAGATTCGGATTCTCAGCTACCAGCCCTCTGGTTTTTCAGAGCAGGGTTGGATCTTACCAGGAGGATCTGTGTTCTCCTGGCCTATTATTAGATGATGGTACAAGTAACAATGCAGAATGTAATTTCTCAACACAAATTATAAGATGTTGGAAAGTTTATCTGATTTGACTGTAATAATTTTGAAGCACCAAAAGACATTAGAGGCAAATTTTCACCAAAGAAGGCAGCAGTAGGGCATGCAGTGGGAACAATTTGGTCCTTAGCATGTGAAAAGATTGATCCATGTCCAAAATGCATGTCTCCAGCACCTCAGAAAACATGGCAATACACCTACAGTTTTGGAGAAATACCAGATAAACAGGAAAATAATAGTATTTACAATAGAAACACAAATTGGTTTTGTTTGTCTGTTATTCAATTTTGCTTATTTGTCTGTTATTCAATCTTCCATCATTAGACATACATCTTCTCCTGTAAACTTCATGGTCATTTAACAGACAATTAAAGGAAAGTGTGCTTAGGAGCACACTAAAGTTCCCTTAGTCATTAGCACTATCGTATGCCCGGTAGTTTACCAGGTATGTGATTTAGATCTAAATGTTTTAAGCTCAATTCCTGC
>NW_010520396.1:5255-15852 GCF_000687285.1 Phaethon lepturus
TTTTCTTTGACTAACATTAAATTTCAAAACCCCCACAAAACTGCATCTTGACAGAATAGCTTGTGTCCTACTTTCTACACTTCTCACTTATAGAGGATATAGTCCTCTACTCCACCTTTTTTCTTTGAAGTTCAGTCTCCTGTCAGTGAATCTGTAGAAACTCTGATGGTTTGTAAATGACCAGGACTTTGCCATCCATGGGAAAAGGAAGAAAAGGGGAAGTTACATGCACATGGGAAAAAATTGTGCACATACGAAACGGTGGACTCTGGGCCGGACATTACCACCGGATTCTTTCCAGGAATGAGATCTTTAGCTTGTGATAGACAGTTGCATGAAAACACCAGCTCATTGCTTAACAGCAGTTGAAAAGTAGTTAAATTGTTACAATGTAATAGGAAAAAAGAGAAAGTGCTGTTGAGCTACTGCATAAAGCACTTGTTTGCTGACACTTGCCTGTCGTGTGCAGTTCAGATCCCACCATTTCAGAAAAGATACCACCGGACTGGAGTTCAAAGAAGAGCAACAAGAGTGATGAGATATGGAAGGGCTTCTCTTTAAGTAAGGTGGGACTAGGTAAGGTGGGACTCTAGGTGGGAAAAGAGATGGCTGAGGCAGGATATGGTGGTGACCTGTAGCAGCAGAAATAAAATGGAGGTAGTGGGTAGAGATCAGTTTTTCACTGCTTCTTCCGAGGACAAGAGCAAGACACCTCAAATAAAACCAGTAGGGTCATAGCTGACTTGCTGATCCTTAGCAAAGGATGTTGGGGTGTGAAAAGTTTTTACAAATTGAAGGTAGGACTGGATAAGTTCAGTGAGGAAAAGTCCACTGCGGTTATCATGTACACAGGCACCACACCTGGCTACAGAAGGGCCTGTGCTGAAAATAGTTGGAGGCAAAGAAAGTTATAGCAGTAAGTATTACATGATCTTGTCCTATTTGAAATTTCTCCTACGCACCGTCTTACAGCTGCACATGGAGATGGCTACTTGACTAGATGGATCTTTGGTCTGCCAGATTATGGCCAGTCTTATACAAGACCTAGATAGTGTAAATGTACGCAAACTGACTCAAACATGATTTAATTCTGTATGTACTCCCTGAATTTAGTATGTTGTCTTCTTAAATGAAGGATACAGACATTTTAATGCTTAAATATTTAATCCATGTTGTGGGACATGCCAGAAATACCAGTCCAACTGTTAGCTAATGTTTAACTTCAAAGGTCAGACTCATCCAAGCTGTCGCTGTTCTGGTATCATTACTGCTAGATTAATTTGGTCTCCAGTATCTAAGCATCTAATCATGCATCACAATGAAAATCCTATTACTAAACCTCCGCACTGTGCTTATTTTCTCAGCCCTTAACTGTGACTAACAGTTGTGATAAATCAGAAATCTGTAATATCACCACTGTTTCACAACTTAATGAAATTATTTGGATTTATCTGTTTTGGAGGTAATATTTGCAAGAATAATTCCTAGACAATGTTAACAATGTGAGTTTGAACAAAGTAAAAGAGTTTTTAATTGAAGACGCAGCACTTCTGCATTTCAAACTCCCACCTGCGTCAAAAAGGGGTGGTACTGCTTTTTCCATGTAACGTGAGGAATTAATAGTCATAAAACATTAGAATAAAATACTTTGATGCATCCTTATTATTTTTAACTCTTGATTCCTTTTCATTTTTTTTTTCATACCTGAAGAGTGGAGAACCTTTAGTTCTTTACTGTCTTTCAGCCAACCGAAGAAAATTCTCTTTTAAATTTACCTTAGCTGATAGCATTTGGGCTCCTTCCATCAAAAGCCAAACAAAATTCTAAATCTTGGCATTCCAGGAAATGTTATCTCCAGAAATACTTGCTATCCTCTCCTGCTCCCTGCAACACAGGAACATTCCTATCCATTCAGTTCTTGGTATTCAGTTTCTGCGTGGCTTTGGTGAGTGATATGGAAGCAGGGAAATATATGTTGCAGGTTGTCTGTCTGTGAAGTGTCAAAGTCACTTGCAATGCACCTTTACTTAAGCTACCAATTATCTACAGAAAAATGTGCATTATATGGCTCTTAATCAAATTGCTTTGCTGTCTGCACTGGTTAAGGCTTAGAAGAGGGTTGGCTTTAATTTTTAGGGGTGGGGGGGGAGCTGCCTTGCAAGGAAGAAGCAAGTTAAAGCATAGATAAAACTTAACTGCACTAGCTTGATGATTCTGAGTTGTATCTTTTTGAATTATTACTGCTGTCAAGGCACTGTTAGGAGGGAGTGGGTCACAACTTAGCAAGAAGTTCTTTTCACTAAAAATCTGGAGGGAGGTCTTTAGTGTGTCTTCTCTGGGAGTGGCTCAGAAGAGTCTGGGTTTCAGTAAGGAAGATAAAGGATAATGTGAAGCAAAAGTCGCAGACCTGGCAGCTGAGGGACAGGACGTTGGCAGGGTAGAAGATGTGGGAAAGAGGATCAAAGAAGATCATGGGTCTGAAAAACAGGGCCAGGGCCTCAATCTGTGCACCTGCAGGATGACATCTTGTTATTATGAAGCAAAATGGTTGAGGTGATCTGAGTTTAATCATTGAAAGGACTGAAACACAGAGCTGTTAATGTCGTTTTTTTTTTAATTTGGTGTATTGATATCATGGTGAGCTACACAAAGAGTAAACCCTTTGTCTCTCAGGAAGTGCTTTAGAAGCTGCAAAAGCTAACAAACAGAGTTATTTTCAAAATCTTCCTCCTTTGCAGAGATTCCTTGTAGTTTGGATTGCTTGTAGTGCAAAGATGCCTTTGGTAGGGCTGTTGGAGATACACAAAAACCCTTTGTTTTAATATTGTCATTGAGCTGAAAGAAAATATGGGGTGATTCTCTTCCCTGTTGTGGGTCTGTGTTCTCCATCATCTCCAAATTTACAAAGAATGAAGGAGTATCTTCAGAAAACCAGAGAATTTTGGCTGCAGGATACATCTTTCCACCATGCTCTCTCCCTGAGCATTACCCATTCCCCTTAACAGAGCTAAATTATCCATTGACTCACTAAAATATTTTTAGATATAACCTATAGAAACCCAAAGAATATATTAGAAGATTGCGCTAAATGACAAGATTTTCCATAAAATTTTCCAGGGAAAATTGCTGTGTATGCCGCCTTCTCTTCCCTAACTTCCAAATTAAGCTTAGCTAGACTTCCAATATAATTGGTACATATTCAGAGACTAAGCAACAGTCTCATCATATGCATTTAATATGCACATGTTCAAATAGTTCTTCAGCCTTCTTCCTTGATTATGGCTAGGAGATAATATTTCAGTGACAAAACAACCCAACAGACTCAGTCTATGTCTTACTCTTCTATGCTACCAACTTTGGCAAAAGGAGGCTTATCATACAGTTATGAAGAAAACATCTATGGGTGTTGTTTCTGCTTAAAACTTTTAAAATCTACAGCTATTTAAAGACTCATCCGCCTGACAGAATGTATTTTACAACTTGTTTCAATAAGCTGTTTGACATATCCTTGCATAACATAGTATAGCAGGTATAGCAGTCCTGTAAAAATCATATAAGCATTTTTCAGCTTTCCAGTTTATACTAGAAGATTGCTGAACTCAAGGAACGAGAATGTTATTTCAAATCTGGACTTGGCAAATTATCTGAATGCTCTTACCTCACAGATAGGTAACCAAAACCTACCTGCTTCTATGTATCTGTTCTGGTGCAAAGAATAACTCCTTTGTTTACAGAAGCTCAAGCTAAGAAGGAGCTGGTCTGCATTTTATTTCTATATAATTGTTCAGTTCAGCTGTTTTAGACAGTCATTCTTGTCCAACCTTATATCCAGTGTTCATCGGTCCTTGAAAGTGGCTGGAGTAATATAAATGGTAATACATTTTCATACCAGAAGTGATTGAACTTGTTCGTTAACCAGTTGCAGTGAGCTGATTGATAAATACATTTTGATTAAAACACAGAGTGGCTCTGTAGCCTAAACGTGGTATGTGCTATAGGAGTCTTGTGCTATTGCTGAAGGTTTGGTTTAAACTTTCAAGTAAAAGAATCGAGACCTCTACCAGGCTGCAAGAGGACCTCCAGCAGAGGTAATACCACCTTGGGTTCATCTCTTTGTCCAATGCAGCAAAGGAATAATTTGTCCAAAGAGATGGTGGTTTATTCTAACAACACGGTTTCTTCATGGTGGTATTATTTCTAACAACATTCCAAACAACCATGTTTCAAATGAGGCATAGGTGGTATATAATAACATGCCCTTCACCCAGCTGCACTGATGCTTTTTCTAAGTTGGCCTCATACAGTCAGCTGACAATTACACAGTGTTTTCAAATTATGCACTGTGATTGCAACATTTTCTTTTATCAGTTACTGGTCAGTTTTTGTTACAGCTGCAACCTTCAACAAATCTACCCCCTGCGTAAGTAAACTGGAGGTAAAGCCTACTTTTCTTCCCTTTCCATCTTTATGTAGTCCAGTTTTGGAAATACAATTAGAAGTGGAAAAAACAAGAGGTGAGGAAAACTAGTAGATAAATAGCTGCTGAGTCATACCCCCCACACCGCCTTGCTGTCCAGGGTCACAATGTGGTAAGCATTTAGTCTTTGAGAATGACATGAAAAATTAAATCAGCGTATGAGAACGACTCCATGCCTTGAATAGTAATTAGACTGTATTGCCCCAGAGGTCTTTTCTTATGTCTGCTTTTTCTTATGCCTGGGTAAGCAGTCACCAACATCACTGAGCAGAGTACCACTACCCCATGGGAATGGCTGGTAGTTGATCCAGTTCTCCTCCAAACAGTTGAGAGTGTTTCCCCAATTGGGGAAACTGGTTACCTGCCAATTACAGCATTAAAACACCTCAGAAAGGTTTTGAAGTGTGGATTTTGGTTTCTGTGGATTGAAGAGATACCTCAGTTCAGGTATCAGAAGGCAAAGATTCAGTGATTACAAAAAGAGTACTGATAGAAACTCTGCCACTGCAGGGTTTTCTGGGAAATCGAGGAGGTGGAAGTGGGATATGTTCAAGAGATTCTTAATTGGCCTGAAGATGTTAATCATCAAGAAGACTTTGGTGGTTGGTATCATCTTCTTGACTTTCATCTGACATTTAAGCTTCCTGAAGTCCAAACTTCCATCAGAAGATCAGTCAAACTACCATCCAGTTTTCCCTGTAGACTCCTTTAGAAAAGTCTTCCTTGACATTGAGGAGAAACGCTTGCATCACCCCAAATTGGAGGACTTTTTGTTATAACCAGATCTGTTTAACTGAATACTTGGAGAACTGGGAAGAAAGGTCAGCTCTAAGCACCAAGAGCAAGTCTGTAACGACTAAATAAGTCTATAGTAAAGCATGTCTAGGAGTACCTGGACACAGTACCTAAACCCCAGAGCACAGACGCAGCAAATGCAGGTGGATGAGGAGGAAACCACAGGCAACAAGGTGGGAGCGGTGGGCGAAGGAGGCGGCTGTGGAGAGGAGAAGGGGGAAAGGCGATGGTAAGGGGCTGGGTGGAGGAGAGGCAAGCGCAACCCAGAGACGGGGTGGAGGAATGAAGGAGAAGGAAGGAAGGAGTAGGAAGCCTTCCTCAGCAGAACAGGGAGCTCTTTAATAGAGTACAGAACTGAGGTCCTGGGGCAGGTGTTTTTCTAACTTTACAGGTATGTCTTGACGGAAAGTAAAAGAAAAGGAACAACATTTCTCTAGAAGAGCCACCCCGTCTGCTTTGGCTCCTGATTGTGTGGTTTCTATCCAATCCAATATTCGTTGTTCAGTAATGAGTTGTTCCTTCCGTGCAAAAACTGGAGAAAAACTAGATCCCAGCAGCTGCCTCAGAGTCCCTCCAGCCTGCAGTGCTGGCCTGGGGAGGGGTAAGGCAGCCGCCGCTTTGGAGCTGGGATCTCTGCGATAGGGAGGGGAGAAGAGAAGCTGCACTCTCTGCTTAGCAGTAAGCAAAAATCTGGTAGCAATAGCCTGCTTCTGAAAAAACAATTCTGAGTGATCTAAATCTAGCAAATCATTCGTCATTTTTGTCCTGAGTGAGGGGCCTTTCAAGTGAAAATCAGACTAGACAGATATCAGCAGAAAATTATTCCAGTTTGAATGCTTCAGCCATGCATGTTTTGAGATGAGTATCCTCTTTCCAGCACTGAAACCCCTGTTTTATTACGTTATCCCAAAAGTTTTCTAGCACAAGATTCCATCCCTGCTCCTTTTTCTTTGCAGGTTTTGATAGCTAGAGATTTTCAATGCTTATTTAGTAATGATGTCATTTCAGATTTATGAATTTGCTTTGATCATTCCACTGTTTTTTTTTTTTTTTTTTTTGCTAATTGCAGATTTGTTTATTAAGAAAACTGCAAAAAAGCAATAAAAAGCCTTTGACTGTTGTGTGAGAATGCTACTGTCTCAAGGAAAGTTAATCCTATTCAGTGGAAGTCCCAAGCCTATACAATTAATTTCTTCACAGGGTGCTTTCTTCCATTCTCTATTCAGAAAAAAAACTAATTAAAGCCCCTCATTGATCACTCGTGTTAACATGTGCCTATGTGAAAGTGCTGTATTAAGCAAAGAGGAGCTTAAATCCATATAATCTTGTGCAGCTTGAGTAATGTACACAGGATGAATACCAAAACCACCCAATTTAGATCAAAATAGCATGAAAGGCTGGACAACACCAAAAACGTTTAGAAGAACGACGAAGACTGCCTCTTTCTTTTCCTGTCTGCATGCAGGTATGGGAGGGATGTATGAAAAAATACATCGCATTTCGGAGTGAAGGTGGCAGCAAGTAGGTAGGTACAGCAGCTTAACTGGGCTGATCTCACGGGGCCCATGCATTACTCGCCCTCCCAAAAGGGAGGCAGGGGGAAGAGGACCGCAGAAGAGCTCCTGTTACTCTAAGGAGCAAAGCACGCCCCAGCCTCGCCTTCATCTGTGTACTCTTTTGGTGATGTTTAATACTGATCTAACTTGTAAAATGTTGGTTGAAAAAAGGGTTTTTAAAGACTGCACAGGGCTGCCGTTGGGTGGCTGTGCTGTGTTCGCGTCGTGACTAACTGGAGGTTTTTGAAGGGCAATTTCTTTGGCTTTTTTTTTTTTTTTTTTTTTTGAAGAGTAAACTGAACTCTTCTGTTTAGTTTTTTTTCCTCAAAAGTAATGCTAACAATTTGCTTCAAAACCTATCTGATCTCCTGGGAAGAAAAAAACTTTTATCACATTATTATTTTATTATTTATTATTTTATTAAATTATTATTGTTAAATTGTAACTAAAAAAATAACATCTCTGGTTTGCAGACAGGTATGCACATGAGAAAGGGTGGCGTTAGCTTCTAACTTCTACTGAACTAAGCAGGTGTTAGAATACAAGATCACAGGAAAATGTGAAGGTTATGTAAAATGCAAAGAGTCAGTCCCTTAATAAGTCTAGCCTGAGTCTTCACTGCAGAGCAGCTACATTATCTGACCAGAAAGCCTTGGGGAGGCTCAGGCCTTGAGGGAAACAAAACGCTGGATTTGACCTTTTTATTCTGTGGGAGTTTTAGGAGTTCCGCGAGTGAGCTGGTGGCAGAGAGAGAGAGGTATTTTGTTTTCCATCTCCTTGTTGAAACAATTACCATATTTATTTAGTTACTCCACAGATAAATGGAGCAAAATAACTTTGTGATAAAAGCTGCACATTCTACAGACTTCCAGGCTGCGGCATCATCTGTGCTTGTTGTCAACAACTTGAAAATTTTATTTGCATTTACTTGTGCAGCAAAAGCCTGGGCTGCTGTCATTAGGCTGAGCAGCCAGTGCTGTAGCAGTGGTGCTGTCAAGTGTAACAGAGCAAATTCCTTCCCAGCAGTGATAAAAATGCAAGATAAAATAGGTAGTTCCGTTGCATGGAACTTGAACAACACAGAGACCCTTGAAAATGTTCCTGTATGGGTATTTTGGTATTTGGGTGTACACAGACTCCCGGATTCATCTAAATTCATCTAAAATTCAATTAAAATTCAATTAAAATACAATTCATCTAAAAACACCTCTGCAAAATCATCAAGCCTGACCATCCCATGCAAAGCTTCTGTCCGTACCGGAGGCAACATGTAACTGCAGGGAGGCAGATTAATAGGAGAGAACTCAAGGGAAAAGAGGAAATCTTGTCCTCCCAAAGAATCGGGAGTGGTGATACCTCCCTTTCCCCCCCCAGAGGAAGGTCACCCTTGGCAGGTCACAGCCTGATTATTCCCAACCCTGAGAGAGTAGAAAGGATGCATGTGTAAGGCCTTCATTTCCATGCCCTGCTTCACACATGGAGTCCGCGCTTTTCCTAATAAAGAGCAGGGGACCAAGGTGAGTGGCAGGATTTGCTTTGCCCGAGCAGACCTGGAGCTATTCCAGCTTGGAGGTGAGCACAGTACATGCTGTCCGGGAAGGCTGACACACAGAGATCTGGGTATTCACCTTTGAATGGCATCGGGATAAGCATCTACATAAACGAAGAGTGAGAAGAAGGTGGTATAAAGCTTTACCAACTCAGGAGGAGAGCACTGTTCTGCACATCTTTACGAAGCAGCAGCAAACCAAATATACCTTTCCCACTCGATTTGTGGCAGGATTTGTCATTACACCTGTGTAACTGGATTGAAATCAGTGGTATAAATCTGATCTAATGAAATGGAAAATCAGAATTTTATTTCTAGCGGTGCCATTATGGCAGTGTGTTTCCATCCTGCCTGCTAGTACAACCTATGCCTACAAGTCCCAGTTTTCTATTCAGTGGTTATGAAGTGCTTTAAGAGTCTCAGAAGGAAGGCGTTACAGAAAAATAAGTTTCTTCCTGTTGCTATCTAACCAGGCAGCTATTCCAGTCTGTTGACTGACGTTTCTCTGCAGTGCCTTCTGCAGCTTTCAAATAATGGAAGCGCCAGCAGCTTGAACTCTTGTGGTGATGCTTATGAGAGAGCCCTGTACCAAAAAAGCTGTCAGGAATACAAAATCATGCCCTGACTTTCTGTTAAAGAGAAACCCCAGAGTACACAGTTGTGTGTTACACTGTGAGATCTTACTTCTAGTCCAAATTATAGGTTAGTACTTTCAATAACTTCCTCATTCGCTTCTCGAACGACCTTAGCCTTTTGCCTTCTGATAGGCTAATTTTATTTATTTTTGTAAAAAAGAAGCCTTCAGTACTGGTGCTGACTCTGAATGCACTGAGTATATGTAAGATATGATGTTAGGGGGGTTGTATTTCCTGTGATTTAAAGTCTGAGTATCAAAAAAGTGTTCATGAAGCATGAATTTGTATGCTCACGAAAGCAGAAGTGCATCACATTTTCATACAACAGGTACTTTTGTAACTGTAAGTTATGCGCAATCAAATCCCTGTTTATTCATCTGTCCTCAGAAAGGGACACCTTCTGGGAAATCAGGTGTCCCAAGGACGGGTGGTCAGCACTGCCTGAAAACCAGAGTTATCCTTGGTGGCTCGAGCTGACCACTTGAACACAAAGGTACTAAAATTAATTTTAAAACCACTTTTTAAAATTCTCATTTTTTTACGTCAAACCAACTACTCCCTGGAACAAGGGCACTTATACTGAGTGAACCTGAGGAAAGAAAGCTTGACTGCAACTTTTGGTTGTTATGGTTTCCCAGTGCCCTTTCTAACCTGACCTGGACAAAAGTTCAAGTTAAGCATTACACTAAATTAAGGATTTGCCAAGCCCAAAACATAATGCTTACTTCATGAATGAAAATGGAATAAAAAGCAAACTTTAACACTTCATTTTCTATTCCTCAAATCGTAAATTAAGAAAAAAAGATGTGAGAGGAGAAAGCTGCATGATAGGCAGCTGTTATGAAATGTTAATGGTCACTAAGCAGCTGGAGGCTGAAACCCTGGAGTAGGGCCTCCTGGTGCCGGGCATCTCGGCTCCCGTTCACTCACTTGGGTAGTGGATGTTGTCATTGCCATCGAACTCCAAAGCTATATAGAGATGGTGTATTTACTTTGCGTTGTCCTTACTGTATCACTGGCTCGATTCATAAATCAAATGGCAGAATAAAACACAGGTCCTAGCTGCCCTTTCCCCAATCCTCCTCTTCCAGTGCTCTTTTCAAGGTAGTTTTAACTGAATAAAATGACTCGGCTCCTGTCAGATGGAATAATTCCCACCGACACTTCTGCCACCTTTAAGGATTTGCCTGAAGAAGTATTTGCAAAATGGAGCAAAATCATTCCACCGTTCTTTGTGGTTATTATTCATAGAGCTATTAATTATTACCTAAGGCACACAGATACAGCATATAAACAATTGCAACATGTGAAAGACAAACTTTGCAGAATCTGTTATTTCACTGTGATTACAAAACAACAAAACTGAAAAAAAATACCTGCCAGGAACAGAGTCACTGGCAAGGAAATAATTGTACTGGAAGGGAAATGGCCTCATTCATAAAAATACAAGTTATTAAACGTTCCTCTGTAATTTACCCCCCCACTTTTAGAGCCGAAACAAAGACAGTGACTTACTTTTTCTCGGGGTGCCGGCGGACGGGTTCGTCACGGCGCGGCTTCCCGCTTGGCCGAGCTTGCCGAGGCC
>NW_010520397.1:0-15615 GCF_000687285.1 Phaethon lepturus
GCCCTCCCTGGGTAACGGGGTGGGGGGAGCGCCGCTCTGCCGGGGTGGGCTGTGTGCTCGTGGCCCCGCGAACGTTTTTGGGGTAAGGGGAGGCACAGCAGCCTCTTCAGGCAGGTGGGCGCCTCGGCGTCTGTCGGAGTTAGAGGCAGGGCTGTTCCGGGGAGACGTGGTTTGTCCCGGGGCCTTTCTTTAGAGCGGGCCCGAACTCCCATATGAAGGGGATAACATCTTTTGACGTGGATTCTGTGAACCTCTGCTCAGAAGAAGGAAATTTTAGGTTGGAGGATGTTTGCTTTTAATGTTTCTTGTAGACCCGAACATCTAAACTGTTGCTGTAAGAATAAAGCGCAGAAAGCATCAAAGGATCACAAGGCAAAGCACTGATAACCTTCTGCACTGTTATATTTTTGTGGAAGTTGCTTATGTTGCTGAAATCGTGCAACGGGAAGTACAACCTTGATGGGGGTTCTAAATGTGTAACATAGTGACTCACGTAATAGGCTATCATGTGTTCTTGAGTTTTGCTCACAAGTACTTGAAGCTAGCTTTTTTGTATGTTTTAAGTGATATGCTTGTGTGTAAAGATAAGTAAAATAAGATTATTTTAAAAAATTAGAAGGAAAAACGAAGTGAGGGTTTTAATTGGAAATACCTTTGTGCAGGACTAAAACCACTGTACAACTTGCAGACAGCTGACTGCTGCAAGATTTGCATTGTATTAATGTTGTAGAGATATTTGCAGTATATGCCCTATAGCTAAACCAGTCCGGATCCTTCTAATCCACAGTTAAAAAGCTGTTGAGTTGCAGCTTTCCTCGTGCTCCCCTTCCTCTCCCAGAGCTACAGTTCCAGGCAAACTTTTAAATGACTGACCAATTTCTCACTCCCTTCAACATTGATTTTGCTAGATTGCTAGATTGCTCATCTGCAGTGCTCTACTCACAAACGTTGTAGTAGACCACCTAAATACTTTCTTTCTGTTGCTAAATGCTAAAACAGCTCCAGAAAGGTACAGGAAACGGAAGCACTTTCATGTGTAGATGAAGAGATGAAACAAACCTAGTATGGGAGAAAAAAAAAAGTCTTAACATTTTTTTTTTTAGGTTTAAAATTTTGCTTGTGAGAGAAACAACTAGAGCTTTTCTCTTTGTTTTCCAGAAAGTGTTAGGGTTTTGGTTGGCACTGTGCCTAGCCCTGTATACTTTTGGAATCCTCAGATTGTTCCAGGTTGAGGTTGTCACATACATTATCCTATACAGATGTGATCAATAGCGATACTGCAGATGTTACCATCTTTTTCGAAGGTGGCGAAGTAATGCTTTATATGTCTCCTGGCAAGGCATTTGAAATGATTTTTCAGTATTTTGCTGTTCTGTATGGAACTTTCAGTACATGTAGTTTGGTAGCCGTCTTTATATCTTTCATCATATTCTGTGGGTACAGATAAAGTCCACATCTATAGAAAGATACTTTAAACTTGAGAAGGAGTTTTGTCATTATTTTCGGTTGTTCAGTACTGTTATGTATAAAGTCCTATGCTATGAGCATTTATTTTCAAATTTTATAGATTTTGTGTTTCTAATACAGAAAAGAATTCGAGGAAAGTATGTTTTTCAGCTGGAATCTCATGAAATCTTAGGATGTAGAACAAATGCTCAAATACATGTCTTTTCTCATAGTGTTCTGAGCAGTAGCTCAGTTGGTTTAATATTTCCCCCTCCCCTATTAAAAAGAGGTGTGAACACTAGCAGGCTAACTTCTTTTAGGATCTGTGTTTGAATCATTTCTGAAACAAAAATTACCTGAATGTTTACTGAACTCAGAATGAGGTTTTGTATATACACCCATGGATGCATTTGTGTATTTCACAGGTCTTGGAATGGAAGTTTTTCTGTTACTTTTCCTTGCAACTGTGTCAGATGTCTTAAATGTTATGTGAATGCTTTATCTGATGGCAAAACTATTTAAAGTTGCTTCCACTCTTCCACTAGAGTCACTTTCTTCTCACTGCTCACTTTCCCAGTTGCTTGTTCAGCCCATATGTCATAGTTTTTCATCTACTCTGTTGTACTCCTACATCTATTTATGGGCTTGTTCTGTTAAAAAGATACTGAAATAAAAGAAGTAGTACAAATTGTGGTCTGCTGCCAGGAAAATACAGTGTGTGAGAGGCATCAAAAAATACCTTGCTTATGTAGAAAAAGAGCATGTAGCTGTATACCTGTTGACCCAATAAGAGAGATTTATTCCAGGATCTATAAAAACTGTGTTTTTGTGTGGTGATTAGAGAACCCTACTGAAGCTTGAGCTAGAATACTCAATTGAGGGAAGATATGTTTATAAAATCAGTCTATTTGTAGCCTTTAAATTTATTTTTTTCCATTATATACTTTCTAAGAGATAGATGTGACACTGTTGTACCTAAACCATGACTTGGTGAACAATACCACTGAACCATGTTAGATTTCTATTTTGTTGTCCTGTCTCTAGGAAGAAGCAGAAATATTTAAGCTGTGCCAAATACTTTTGGCCTGGATTATCAAATTTCTTTCGTCATATCTGTAAATTAGTGCATCGTTTTGTACAAATTTGACTGCAGGTCATTTGGAATAAAAATGCTGGATTTGGAACATTATCCATGTATAACAATATTTTAACCTTGTAATTCTATGCACTTCAATGTATTATCCTAATAGCAGGAGAACCTTTTCTGGAAAATTTCTGAGCGCCATGCCCATTATTAGAAGTAAGCTGAATTTGAGCATATAGTTAATAAACCAAATGGAAGATGCTTGCTTGTACATGGAATTTGGTGATTTTATTTTTAAAATCATGAAATGAATGAGCTTCTTTCATTTAAAGTAATTTTAAATGAATGTGTGACAAAGAAATACTAGACTGCACTTAAAGTATATTGTCCAACACTAAAAATTTAACATGAAAAAGGACTTTGGTGTTTGTGTTGACAGTTCCTAAACTTCCATTTCCTAATTGTTTGAGGGAATATGTTGTTTTATTGTATTTTTGTTGTTGTTTCTTATAGATAAGCTCATATACTTAGGGTGAGTGAGATTTTTGAAAAGCAGTGTGCATTCCGGCTGGCTTCCAAGTAGAGAAAGCGGTAGACCAAGGTTGTTTTTCTCTTCCATGCTTGCTCATCTTAACTTCTACTGTTCAACAAATAAAAATTCCAGTGATGCTTGCAGAATGAATGTAATTCTACTCATGTTGGGAGATGGTGGTTCTGTGTGGCAGATCTGTGTGCTGCATTAGTATACATGTGATCCAGATCAGGTGTGGATTTGCAAGTACGTTTCTGTTGAATTAGCTAAAGCATGTAAGACTGAATTTATGCCAACTGCAGGAGAACAGGCAGTAACTCATTTAGTAGAAGGCCCGCTGGTATGAGGTTAACTCATCAGGTTTTATGAATACATTCAAACTGGCAGCATGAGTTTATAGGATTAATGCTTTGTCTTGTGGATTACCACATTCTTCACCTAATATAGCAAATCCACTGTTCAGGTTCTTAGTATCTTGAATGAAAAAGGTAATAGATATGTCTTAAACATTCTTGAAGAGTGGATCCTGGGATCCATGAGGTCACAGATCATATATTTTGACAACTGTAATTATCTGTCTTCTTTCTGGATAATCATGTTTGTAGATTTAAGTTCAATGGATGCCTTTATACTCATGACCAACTGAGCCACTTTTCCATTCCTGAATAGATCCTTGTGATTCATACTGGAACATTGGCATATTGTGTTCTTAGATACCTGTTTTTTAACTTAAGATGCAGTACTGCTCTTAATCTTTTTCATTGCAGTTCTTCCTGTTCCTTCAGGCAGTAACTAGAACAGTTCTATTCAGTTGTTCTTCTAAATCTTCACATCTCAGGCATCTTTTTCTGGCTGCTTTTCTTTTGTTACAGACCTGCATCTTTCTCTCTGCTCAGTCAACTGACTCCCACTGCATACCCATCTTTTCAACATCATGATCCTCACAGTCCTTGGTGATACCTACCTTCCTCCAGATCAGACTGCACACTGGACTAAAGTCCTTTTTTCACTTGTCCCCCCGACTTTGTCTGTCTGCTTAGATTTAGCAGGAGTTCTGAACTAGGAGCTCTCTTGCATTTTAATATGGTACAATTGGACTCTGGCAATCAGGATGTTATTTACATGGACTCTTATATCTGACTTTGTAGTTAAGTCAGTGAAATTCTCAAGCCTTTGTACTAAATGTAACAATAATTTCAAAGTCAAAATTACTAGATTCCCACAGTGTAATACTCCCGCTTGCTTTTGTGAAAGGAGGCTCATGGATGTACAGAAAGCACAGCCGTTCAGTTATGGTTGTGTTTGTATAATTGCAGTTTGGGTTCTCTGTTTGTCTCTTTCTATTTGAATGTTGGTGTAGTAGTTGGTCTTTAATGTGTGTGTAAACTTATTCACTGTAATACAAATTATCTTTAGTGTTTTTGGGTCATCGGTTGCATTATTCTTCTAAGTCTTCATTTTGGAAGTTTCTTTATGAAGTCACCATTTATTATGGTGTCATGTTTTAAATTATTTAACATTCTTAGGAAAAAAATTATTCAGTACATGCTGTTTTAGAAAGGGCTAAAGAGAAACTGTTTGTTTTGTGCTATGTCATGATACCAGTAATGGTGACTTTGCTTTTTTGTTTCTTGACTAAAAAGTGTAGTTATGGGTATATAAAAATTAATTTTAACTTCTCTTTTGCATCAGGCATTAAGGCTTTTGCTTTTCTATTTAAGAGTTAGAATATATTTTAAGCTTAAAAAATGGTGTTCCTTCAAGTTGTCTTTTAAAAACAATGTAATGCTGCTTTTTTTTTTTCCCCACTGCTGAATTAGAGACCAAAAAAGCTCTGGCAAGGTACTTTTTGGTAAGATGTTCACTGCCAGCATCAGTGGTGCCTCAAGACTACACAAAAGTTCTGAAGTACACTGACTTAATTAGTTTCTTCGTACTTTTTCTGGCAGCACAGTTTATTGTATCATCATTGTGCTGATATGACAGTTTACTTCAGTCCTATAAATTATATTACTGAAATGATTCTGTATTTAAGCTAACCTGCTTTTGTGAGGTTATTTTAAACTCACTTCAGAACTAAAGTTTACAGTATAGCTCCTTGCATAGTTGTGTTGGCATGACTTGAACTTGGGCTTTGTGCTATAAAGAGTTAGACTGTGCTGATTTATCTAACCGTATTGCCAAATTGGGTTGTTCTTTTGCTGCCACATTTTACCCGTTGGTTGTTTTGGTCCTCTGAGGAGGAAGAGTTCAGTAGGTGGCACATCCAAACGTCTGCCTAGTATTTTGAAACCCAGACATGAATCTGGCTTCAGAGGGCATGAAATTCTGAAGTCAGTTTTGCTGCTCAGCTTGATGGATGTCCACAGTGTTTCCTGTAATATGCTAACTGGTAAATGTCAAGGTAGAAAACTGGAACTAGAATAGAGATACTTAAGGTTTTCTGTTAAGTGTGAAGTTTTTCTGCCATGGAAACGCTGAAGTAAAGATCTGAACTGACTTGATAGTTAGCTGCTTTTTTTTTTTTCTCTTCTCCCTAAGATGTGTATAGGAGAACCTGTATTGATGAAAACTTGCTATTCTGAGGTTGAGTCTTAGGCATTGTTGAGTTTTACTGAGGTCAGCTGTTCTTGTTCAGTGTTCTACTGTTACCTCAGGCTTTGTGTAAATTACTGTTTTGTTATTCTGTGAATGGAACATGGTTGGCTTCACCTGAGAGATTCTGTATCCAAAAAGTATTTAAGTTGGTCAGGTATAGAGAGAGCAGTTGGAAAAATCAGAACTTTGAACTTGGGAGAGCAAGAAGTTTTAAGTGCACTATTCAGAAGAATGCAGAGTTTTTGAAGTGGCTCAACTTAGTCACATTTCTGAGCAGAAGTATAATTAAGATACTGAAATTTATTAGATGATTAAGACAAAAACTTCTTGCTGAGACATTTTTGTGTACTAGGAATGTGTGCTTTTGCAATAAAAGATTTGAACTCATCTCTTCTCAATGCTAAGAATCTTTTTTTTTTTCTCCTTGTCTGTTGAGTAGGAGCAGACAAGACCAAATAAGATTTCTTAATGAGAATCAGGGTGGGAGATGAAGGAATGATATGATGTCATAGACTAATTATCCATGTTTGTGACTGCTCATAACCCTTCCACAGTGTAGCTGTAAGAAGTGTTAAGAGTTGGGGATTTGGAAGATGTTTCCTATCATCATGGCTTTGCCCTTGGAATTTGCAAAGCTGTGGAGCCAGCTTCAAAATCTCTGGAATTAACAATAGCTTCAATATGTAGCAGGAGGTAAAGTATCATGTATCTGTTTATGCTATCCCAGCAAAATGGCCTGAATATTACCTAGTGTCACAGATACCCATATGCATTATTCCTTGATTTGAAAGTATGTTCTCTGTTGAGGTCAAATTTTGACTTCCCATTTCATTTTTGGTTTAATTGATGGCTAGCTTTTTCCTTGAAAACCATATTTCTGTGTAGTTGTTTTAAAATTTCTCTTTATATTGTTCTTTCAGGATCTCAACTGGTGGGAATAATTGTCATAGAGCATTTAAGAACCAATTATTTAAATAAGAGATTTGTTGTTAAACTTACGGTAGGCAAATAAATTGCTTTCCTTTCCTGGCTTTGGTCACTGAAGGGTCATTGAAGCTCTGAATTACACAGTTGCTTGTATGTTTAGGTATCAACTTAATAAATCAATCAGCAGTGTTGACATATATCTGTATGTTTATATGCCCGCTATGTATTTATATTTAGAGATGCATGTAAACTGCAATATTATATGTAGCTATATAAATTGATACTGAAATTGGAAAATACTTTTCATAAAGCTACTTATTTAGAGGAATCAACCATTCAAATATGCAGTGCTTCTGTTTATGAAATAAACTGTACCCCATTTTTTCACATATATGCTTTTTAGAAATGTAGTATTGCAATTTAAATGTGTAATATATTTAGCAAAGGTACCTGATTAAATCTTTAGTGAAATATGACAGTTTCTAGGTAACCTAGAATGGACAGGAAGTCTTTATAATCATTGCTCTAAACAGATTGTTGTTAAAGAAGAAATCAATGTACTATAATAAAAATCCCTGTTGAATCTGTGAGACAGGTTTATAGTTCTTAATATCTTCTAGAATGTAATATGATCTGTTTCTTGAAATTAGAATACTGTTCAAATCAAATGGCTACCTGTATTCCATCTTCCCTTTATGAAATTGATCAAATAATTTCTTGCATACAACTGTACATTGGTTTTTTACATAGATGAAGCTGTTGTAGTTGTTTGGCTCATAACGAGTTGTTACCCATTACGATCATAAGGACATTCTGAATCTCGGGGTGTTTTTTTAATAGTTTCCAGTAAAACTCAAGAAGTTCTTGCCTACTTTCTAAATCTGTATCAGAATGCTGGAAATAAGCAGTGCATGTTGTCTAATAAGCAGTTGAGCCATTCTAGCAGCTCTGTGTTGCTAAAAAGGAGAGTGCTGTTGCAGCATCTGGCTGAATGGTTTTGCCCTCTCCCTGGCACTTCTAAATGCTTAGTTCAGTTTTGTGCTGGTTTAATAGCCAAATTGACTGTCCTGTTTGGACTTAGTTTGCTGCTAGAGTGGTCAATTTAACTGGTATTTCATAATGGTCTGGTGAGGACCTGAATAAAAGCATGATGAGGAGCAGATACCTATGCCTTATGCAAAGGGAGCACTGAAAATGCATAGCAGCGGGTAGCGGGGAAAATGGGTGCAGGATATGTTTCTTTCAATTTCTGCATTTCTCTGTTGCAGTTTACTGTAGAATCAGATTAGGAATAATATGAAATTGTGTTCACCTGCAAGGTCCAGTGGGTAGACATGTTAAACTCGATTCAAAACTCACTTATTTTAAAACCTCATAGCTGCAATAGAAGATAGTGCCAGTCTTTCTCCAGGAGTATGTTGTTGGGGCACTTGAAATGAAAAACTCCAACCTCCATTTTCTGATCAAGTCCAAGGAGTCTCAGACATATGTTGGTTTATGGTATTCTAGCTTGAAGGTCGCAGGCTTGACTGGAAGAGCCCTCTTATACCTGGCACTTTGTGAAGAATGCAGGATGGCTGTGGACAAGAAGCATAACTGCTAGCTCAGTGTCCAAACAGTAGGGAGGAGAATGGAGACATTAGTCTCCAGTTAAATCAGTAAAGTTGTAATAATATTATAAATAGATTATGGTGTGAATGTAGTATTGGAATGCAAGTTTTAAACTTGCTATGACTGGACATAAATGTTTTGCAATAACAAAATTGTGAGTAAACAAGACAATTGTCTTGAGCATTTATAGATTTTTATTTAATTAAATGTTATTTTGAATGCTCATTGATTTCAGAATCTACCAGTGACGTAGTACTGTACAAGGGTGGACGGAAAATAAGCTGCTAAGTCTCATTTAAGTGTTGTCTGTATTCTTGATGTGTTAAATACTTCTTGAAGCATTTTGGAAGTGGATTTCTCAGCTGTATGCAGATTCGGTTACTGATCCTTAATAAATCCAGTAAACTCTTAGCAAAACCATTATGTGCTTTCTAAAGCTCTTAAAGACATTGACAAGGATTCCTTCTAATATGCTTTAGTGCCTCAGTGTTTGCTAGCAAACGCTGTCGTTTAATTCCTGTCTGCTGTTCTGGAACATAGGACCTTTTGGGTTTATATTAGATCAGGCTTTGACAACATACTTGTTTGAGGCCTAACAAGCTGCTGTTTATGTAGGTATCTATCTAATTTCTTGCTTCTGTGCTTGTTGGGTGGAACTGACTGTTTGAATGGGTTGAAATTTCTTATATACTTCAAAGCTTTCTCAGTTTAATTTGAGGCCGGTTAAATACAGAGTCTGTTTGAACAACAACAAAGCAGCCAGATTTTTGTTTTAGTACTATTAACCACAAATAATATTTTGCTTGTACGTAGCTTTGTGTGGAAAACGCATGTTCATGTAACAAGAATATGGTTGAGTATTTTCTTTCCTGGTTCAAATGCAAATACGAGTTCTGAAAATGTTTGCTTTTGAAAAAGATCAGTCTGGATATCTATATCTTTTCATTTAACATTTCAATCTGTGTCACTTTGTAAGTCCTTACAATTTTTTGGTGGAGGTGGAGACTTTTTTGTAGTGAATTTAGGTCGACTATTAATATGCTTATTCTCCTTATTTTTGTGGATCTTAGTCCTTGAGCTACAAGATGAAAAACAGTTAAGTTAGGCATGGATGAACACTGAGAATTTATGTGGACTAAAGTTTATTGCACTACTTTTACAATTATGACTTAACTTTTAGTATAACTGCATTTGCCCTGGTGTAAACTTTGATAGTACCCATCTATCTCATTTGCAAATAATGCCTTAGTGTTGCGTGACAGATAGAGAGCTTTGAGTGAAACCAGTTGAGATGTTTCTCCTGTGTTGATTGATAGAAAGCAAAGTGTATGCATTTCTGATTTTTTTTCCCAACTCTTTTTACAGTTACATAGTAATGCGAGGTAGCAGGAACTGTCGGATCTGCCACGATTGTAGATAATAGAACAGTAGTTGTTCTGAATTGGAAGTGGAGTCAGAGATGAAAATACGCTGTAAATTCCAAGTTCTTTTGTTGTATCTCTCCACCAGAATAACCTGCATAAAGTATGCCTCTGTTGCAGTGGGGAATTTTTTGTAAAGTATCTTTGATTGTAATTAATGATAGTATGCTTTGTAGTAGAAATTCTCTCTGGTACCTCAGTCACTGAACCTACTATCTTTGCACACCATGTTTATAGCTTAGTGAATGGTAAAAGGCCATGAAGGCCAACCACACTGTCAAGAAAAATGTCAGGGCACTGTGGATTTCTGGAGGCTTATTAGATATATGTTTGGAGGGCTGGATGAGGCATGCTGTACTGTGTTGGCAGAAATTGAGAGTAACTGTCTTGGTGAGCACTGTAAGAGCAAGGAGGGTGGTTTTTTCTGTTGGAGCACTTGGCATTTCTCTCAGATAGTGTGGTCATACAATATCCACCCAAACTCATGCTCTAGAAGGCCTTTAATCATGTTCTTTCATACCATGATTTTGAATTATGTAGTGATTGTTTCTGAGCATACTACTATGTATGAAAGAAATGTTATCTTCACTTTAATTTTTTTTTAAGTAACAAATTTTAATCTTATTTTAATTTTGAACAGGAGATCAGTTATTTGCTATTTATGAAGTTCCACTAGAAACGCTAAGAAGTTTCTGGACTTTGAATTTTGAGGAGATTCCCAAATCTTTTATTAGAGGATAGTAGTGGGGAGGCTGGCCTTTGATACATTTAAGTAGTCAACTGATAATCTTGTCAATGCTGACAGCAGCTTGGTATCTTAGATAAACCTGGAGCCACAAACGTTTTAGCCGCTGGTGGTGTGGCATATAGTTGTCAGGCAGCAAGCATGATTACTATACTTGTTTTCATTTCTAAATATGCATCCGTTGCCTTATTTAATTTCTGGCATAAGAAAGAGGTTTATTTCCAAACCTTTGAGTCTCAACTTGCCACGGTCCTGCTGGGTTTGGCACCTCGCACAAAGAAAGCTATGCCTATATCTTCAATGAAGAAAATGCTTCAGATTTTGAAGTACAATGACACTGTCCCTCTGTAAGGCAATGATACTGTTTTGTAAGAGATCTCTTGTATGTTCTCAACAGATACATCTTCTCAAAGTAGATTCAGTTCCAAGGTACCATATTTCCTTTTCAATGTTTCACAGAGTTTCTGAAACATGACACTTGGAATTGTACTGGTGCTCTCCTTCATAGTGAGACCATGAGTCCGCAATATGGTTATGGTATAAGTGATGCACATAATAATAAAAGGGTTCCTACTATATAGCAGTAGCTGTACAGCCAGTAATTTGAAACAGTTGAGGAATATAAATAGAAAAACAGTTTTGAAGAGCCTAGATATAATTTGTTCTCAAAAGCTGCATGCATTTCGAGTGTGTTTTACCTAAAATTGCATATAACAAAAAATTTTTGCTAAGGTGTCTGCTTACTGCATGCATCAAATTCTAAGCAAAAAGAAAATTTAAAAAAACCTTTGTCATAAAAAGATATCAAGCACTAATAGAAAATTTGAAATGGAGTGTGTGCTCTGCTTGTTTCACCATAAGCTTTATTTTTTAGAATTCGTTGAGTTTTAGAGGTTATACTGAATACAGACCCATATTTTTTATTTGTTTTTTCAATACTAAACTAATTAATACAGTCTTTATCACTTGATTATGTCTTTACTATAGTAATAGCCTAAGTATCTAAGAAACTTAAAGCAGTTTTTTGGAGGTCTAGACCTGAATAAACACGCAGGGTCCTGATATGAGTTAATATGTGATTGCTTCTCGAGGTAAAGTTTTATATTAATGGTTCTTAAATGATATGTTATAGATAACATATTGACTATTTTGTTATGTGCTATTGATTTCAAACATCTACTAAGAGCAATACTGAAGACCTAGGAAAGAAATAGCTGTAATTAATTCTTGATTTGTTAGGGAATTTACAAAAGTGACAGTGGCTTATAGGTTTAAATGGTACTTCTTCTGTAGAACTAAGCCAACATGCAGCTACTGAAACCTTGAGAATTATCTCAGATCTTTTATATGAGTCAGTGTCATAATTTTAGAATCCGTCACTCCTGTGGTTTCAACCAGTGATATAACCTGGGGTTCACACTCTATTACTACATGGCTAAGTTACTGAAATACTTTCTTTCAGATATTATTCACACAGCTTCTCTCTTAACTCGTTCAACGTTTCCTGGCACATTCAAATTCCAGTAGCTATGGAATTTCTAAGACTAATGCCACCTTATAAGTCATGAGTACTGCCAGCCTTTGGTTAACTGTATGAAAACAGTTGGGAAGGGGAAAAGAAACATAAGCTCTGTCAGTGGCAGCAGCTGTCCCAGAATTAGAAGAATACAAGACGTTGGTAGGTAAGAAGCGTAGTTGCTGGGTGGCTTCAGAAAGGGGGAGTGGCGACACAAGACAAACCAAATTTTGCTGGGAGAAAGTGGTATGAGTGCTGATGTTGGAGGATGTTTCATCTAGTGGTCAGCCTGTCTTATGGAAGTGTAGCAATAAGTTTCCCCTGTGGGTTTCTTGTACTAGCGCTGATGTATTTTGAATATAGTAACAATATTCAAGTTTAGCAGCTTGAATTCTAATTTAAGTCTCATGTCTGACAATGTGTCATGAGGTGATAAAGTTAAGAGATTATACATCCAAGCTATCTGCTTGCCATGTGCTTTTGTAAGAAGTTACTGGACCTGTAGCAGAAGGAGTAGAAATCACTGCGCATTAGCTTGTGCTGTGGCCAGTGGCAGCTGAGGAACAGGCACCATTCATCTTGTGCCTTCTACTGTGAAATACTAACATCTGTCAGAAGACTGGGTAGGAGAACTGGGGGGAGAGGACTTCAGGTGAATCCAACAATTTGAGTCAATGTGTTTTATTTTAAATTCCACATGTGTCTCTACGTTTAGTTAATCTGGTGCAAGTCTCCCGTTTTACAGTCTGAAAAGCTGACAAGCATCCATTGCAAGTTTTAATTACTCTTGTCCATACTTGACCTCTCTTCTGGCAATATATAAGACTATTCTACTTGTTTGTGGGTTCTGTTCCTTTGTCCAGCTTAGTTGGTGGTTCAAAGTCAGCCCCATGCCACTCTTTAGTTTTTATCTAATTCTCCTCTTAATATTTTTTTTTTCCCAAAAAAATTTAGTCTACAATTTTTTCTGTGTTAGTGTTGTGAGGATTATATTTGTGCTTTTAGGAATTGTTGTACTCTACAGTTGGTTTCCTCCAAAGAGGGATACTGTGAACTTGAAGTTTGCATTGCTTTTTATTTTGGTATTTGATCAGTTTTTTCAATAAGCAATTAGCAAATGCTTCACAAGTTAGAGATGTTATTATTAAGATCTCAGCACTTACAAACAGTAGTTTATGTGCTTGGGTGCATAAAACATTTGTTCCAGAAATTTGTAGTTCTGGAATGCGTGCTATGTAGGCAGTGTGTGGGATAATAAATCATGCGACACTATGAGTAGTTTAAAGTAACATTTTTGCTGACCTGTTATTTTTTATCAAATTATAAAATACTTAGTTCTTTTTAAACACAGACCTGCTCCATTTGGAAAATAAAAAAATATTGAATCTGTCTAAAATGATGTTTGCTACAATTTCGTAGTAGTGAGTTATAGGATCATAGAATCATTTAGGTTGGAAAAGACCCTTAAGATCATTGAGTCAAACAGTATTTTTAATATTTTTTAGTAAGTTCTTGTGTAACTGACCAAACAGCAGCTTGGAGGATCAAATACTGCTTTAGCTGTTTCTTAAATTTGTTTGAGTTTTACTAGCTCCTACTCAGTTCCTTCAGAGTACTATACATGAAGTTGATCTGTTAAATGCTTTTTTGGTTGGGTTTTTGAACATGAAGTTGCTTTGATTTTTCTCTCTAATTCCAAAGTTGAAAGTTGGCTTTGAAAGCAAAATTGTAATACAAATTTAGTCCCTCTTACTTAGCTGAGCTTCAGATTAACTGTGCCATGGATGGTGCAGTAGGATTATAGGCCTGGGTTTATGTGCTAAGTATGAATTCACTGAGTGCTGTCATAAGTCATGCTGGATCCAGGTAAGCAACTGCTTTGGATAGCACCAATACTAGCTGTGGCAGTATTGACCTGTGAAGGTAGAGCCTGATCACTAAACTCTGAGGTGGAAGACCCTTCAGATTGTAGTAGAATCTAGGGGCGAAAATGTGGTTCTGCTGTTTCCTGTGTTAAATTGTGATGATTAAGTTGGATGTGCTTTGCTTCCACACTTTGTCAGTCTGCATAATGAAGCATAAGGATCTAACTGCTTTCTGGCAAGCAGGTGTAATAAGAGCATTAGACTTAGTTGAAGCTGTATTCTGACTGAACTATGCGATTAAAAGTTTTAAAATTCTATGCCTTAAATGGGATTGTCATAGGATGTTTCCCTCCTTTTTTTTTTGTGAGAGAGATGAAAATACTCATCAGTTATTAAGATTTCTTCTGTCAAAGTGATGACCTAACAGTTAGCTTAGACTTCCATTTAAAACTAATTAAACAAAAAATGCCCACCATTCTTTCAAATTCAGAACTGATACACTGCTGTTTTTCTAATCTGAGCAGAACTGTCATGTCTTTTTATTAATATTTTTTGTTATACATAAATAGTACCTGAGCCAATAAGTTTGTTCAGATTATTTGCAGTAGTGAGGCTGAAATAAAGTATCACATTGAAGTAGTAGACAATAAATAGCATTCTTTACTAGATGATTGAGGAATATACAGTCAAGTCTGTCTAAATTTGGGTAGGGTTTGGTTGTGGCAGTACAGCTAGCTCTGACATTTTATATGCAGCTGTCACATGAAACATTTAATACTGTTTGCTCCTGTCTAAAACTTTCTAAAACAGAGTTAGTTCTCATTTTGCTCTAGTGAACTTATTCACACTGAGATAAAGGAGGAAAACTTAAAATGCATCCATTGGAAAACCTGGCTGAGCTCTGCATTCAGGAATGCAAAAATAATGAATCTCCTTTCAGTGTGGACAGTGAGCCAGGTGTGATTTTTCTTACATACTTCACAAAGATTATTAGGCAAGCTGCAGACATTTTACATGCAGTTAAAGAAAAAACCCAAACCAAACACAACTGTTTCTATTTTCCATTAAACAGGGGAATGCATCTTCCAGGAACAAACTGTTGACGTTAGGTACTCTGTAATAAATGACTTAATTTTTTTTTTTTACACATATTATGAATGTTTGTGGTTATGTTACTGAGAAGGCTTTCATGAGAATTCTAGGTAACTGGTGCACGTGAATCTGGAAAAACTGAGTAGAAAGCGTATTACAAAATAATTAAATTTTGATACTGTGACTAGCCCTGACACTGACCTGCTCGGTTAGTCAAATGTGGTGAATTTTTAATAGAGCACTTCACAAGATCATGTAAATTAAATGTTATAGTAATGTTTCGTAGTATCTCCAAAATTGATGTTGAAGGCAGGGGTATATACTTTCTTCAGATTGTTTGAATGAAAATATTAACCCAAAGCAAATTATAGTAATTTCATTAATGAAGCTAATCTTTAAACTTTTGTCACCCATTTGTGTTTAAGTGCATAATTAGGTATTTACAGATTAAGTTTGGTTTAGCAATGTTTCAGGTGTCACAATAACGAGTGACATCTGTTGTTGGTGTCTCTGTTTTCTGTTTATATTAATATACTGATATTGAACTTCCATGGCAGCTCAGAGTCTTAAGAACCATTGCTACTCTAGAAAGAAACTTGCAGGTTTATTAAAAAAAATAAGTCTTTTACTTGGACATTAGCTAAAGATGGCATTAAGCAGTCTTAGATTGACGTTGACAGGCCTACTCTATTCCTCAGCTACTTAATTTTGCAGCACACTAGCTCCTGTTGGTGCTAACTACAAGTTAGTCTGTGGACGTTGTCTACCTGGACTTTAG
>NW_010520398.1:0-1335 GCF_000687285.1 Phaethon lepturus
CTTTAGGGTGGTCGCTGTGAGATGCTCACGGTTTCGGCGAAGACGGAGAGCTTCCCCTCGGCATACTGGTTAAACTCCTTCTCATCGACCGACAGCCCGAACCAGAGCTGGACCCGGACCTGGACTGGGATCCTCGGCCCCATCGCCTCCTCCTGGGGGTACTGCCAAATATCCCCGAGGAGGATGTTAACGAGGGATGCTCGGGATGCGAGGCTGGGGGTGGTGGGTACGAAGCCCCCGTAGAGCCGGCCAGGGAGACAAGGGGGGTAGGTGGGACACGGAGCATCCCTGGGAATGGGGACAACATCAACAGCGTGCAGAGCCCTTTGGGGATGACCTTGAGGAGCTTCAAAGCCCCAAAGGTCAGGGCTTCTGCGTCTCCGTGAGACACCCTTCAGGGCGAGGACACCAAACCCCGCCAGCATACTTCAGCAAAAATAGAAAGAATAAATAGGGAGATGTCTCACTGCCCGTTTTTCTCTTTCTCTCAGCGACTTTTTTCCCCCTTCAACTGATGCTAGTTTTCCATCCCGAGCTAAAGTGCAGAAAAAAACAATATATTTTGGTTCATCTTTTGCTGCCAGCTGGGCTTGGGGTTTGGGGGTTTATTCAGTTGATTTTATTTCACTTTATTTTTCTAGAGCTTGTTCAGCACTGATTGTCTGCTCCCAACCTGGCACGCAGCAAAAGGCCAAAGAAATATCATTTGAGATGTGAGAAGCTCAGTAAGTGCCTGGCAGAGGAGGCTGCAGCTTAAATTTCCTGGGGTGGCAGAGGGTCAGGAATTTTGAAAAACATAAAATAACATTAACAAATTAAAAAAATATATATTTTTTTAAAAAGCACCATCTGGGCTAAAGTGCACCCATCTTCACTGCCCTGGAACTTGCAGAAAATATGAAAATTCACAGGGATCTGCTGCAGGTCCACATAAGAGGACCCGAACTCCACCAGAAGCACAACCAGACTCTCACCGGTCAGGAACCAGCTTCAACAGTGTCGAAACTGCGTCTGGGGGTCCCTGGAGCTAAACATTGTGTTGGGATTTCAGGTTTCCCGGCTTCATTTTCTCTCTCTTTTTTTTTAGGGGAAAATGATTTAAAAATAAACGTCACGCGTGCACGTACAGCAACAGCCAAGGTACCTTCAGGAAGATGGTCTGCAGCTTCCCGCAGCTGGAGGTGCCCCTGGAGAAGAGGACCTCGTGGGCCGGCACGCGGGCGTACGCTACGCGCTTGTCTCCCTGCAGCATCCAGATCACTATATCGGGCAGGCTGTTTTGGGGCTAGAGAGCAGAAAAGCCATAGCGTCCGATCAGGGGGCTCCAAACGAGCA
>NW_010520399.1:0-1619 GCF_000687285.1 Phaethon lepturus
CAACCCCAGAGCTCTCTGCCTGGGTGCCCAGGCCCCCCAGCGAAGCCATGCTACCCCAGCGGGAGGGTGCAGAGAGATGCAGGAGCACCGGGCAGCTGCCCTGGGGGTGGCACTGCCACACTGGTGGATGCTGGCTGGCTCCTGTGACCGTGACCGTGCCGGAGTGAGACCGTTGTGCCCTGTTTGTTTGCAAGCACCTTCTCAGCCTGCAACCAGACACCCCGAGCCCTGCGCCCGCCTGCCTGGAGCCTCCCCGGCTAGGGCACCTTTTGCAATCTGCTCCTTGGCCGCGGGGCTCTGCCAAAACACCTCGCAGAGGCCCAGACTGCCACTGGGGGAGGTGCAGCCCAAATCTGGGGGACAAGTTTCCCCATGGCAGCAACTCAGAGAGCTGGGAAGGGCCCTCGACCCCAGAGATGTCCCAGAGGTCCCCAAGCAGCCCCAGAGCAGCAGGTCCTTGCAGGAAAGCTGGGGGTCTCCCCAAAACTGCCCATGGCTCACCGTGCCCTTGAGGGCATCGATCTCGCAGGTGTAGGACTGGATCTGGTGCCGGTACTCCAGCATCTCCTGTTTCGCCTGTCGCAACGCGTCGTTGTTCTTGTTGGCTGCCTGTGTCAGGTCAGACACCTGGGGAGAGACCAGGGTCAGCGGGCACAGCCACCGGGATGGC
Source organism: Phaethon lepturus (assembly GCF_000687285.1). Lineage (NCBI taxonomy): Eukaryota > Metazoa > Chordata > Aves > Phaethontiformes > Phaethontidae > Phaethon > Phaethon lepturus. The sequence continues at coordinate 671 of NW_010520399.1, forward strand.
CGGGACCTGCCGCGCCAGGGCCAGCCTGGAGCCCACCGCCCCCCACACCTTGGACTTGTACCACTCCTCCGCCTCGGCGATGTTCTTGGCAGCAATGCTCTCGTACTGCGCGCGGATGTCCCGCAGTGCAGCCGTCAGGTCGGGCTTGGAGATGTCCATGTCCACCTGGATGTGCTGCTCCTGCAGCTGAGCTTGCAGCTCCCGGATTTCCTGGCAGGACAAGATGACACCTCAGGGCACCTGCTCTGTCCCCCAGCCCCACAAGTGCCTGCAAGAAAGGGGGCTGCCCTGACCTACCTCTTCGTGCACCTTCTTGAGGAAGGCAATCTCCTCCTGCAGGGACTCGATGCGTCTTTCCAGGTCAATGCGTGCCAGCGTGGCTGCGTCCACGTCCTGGGGGGGACACGGAGAACAAGGGTTAGTAGAGGGGTTGCGGGGGGAGCATGGAGACCATGCATTGGGGCTGGAGGGTGCAAAGCTGTGCCCAGGGCCATGCCCCGGTGCTGGAGCCAGCCTGCTGGGGCGAGATGGGGATAGAAAGGGAGACGGGGGTCCCACACTGCACGGGGGGGCAGGTACTCACAGCTCTGAAAGCAGCCAAGTTGTTCTCAGCCTCCTCCTTCAGCTGGATCTCCTCTTGCAGCCTGAGAGCAGAGAGGGGAGGTGTGAGGTAAGAGAGGGGAGGTGAGGGGTACCCAGAGGAAGCCCTGGCGCCCAGCGGCGATGTCCCCCCGAGCTGTCCCTGAGCCCAGCATGACCCGGTGGAAAGACGTCGGATTGTCCTGTGCTCCCGGCGGGCGGCGGGAGGGCTGGCGGGGGGCCAGGGGCTCTTCCTCCCATTCCCTATTATAGTCAACGCCGGAGAGAGCACAAAGGCATGAGGTCAGCTCAGTGCCACGCGCGCTGCCCCGGCCCTTATAGGGGAGGGTGTCCGGCAGCCGGGGGGACG
>NW_010520400.1:0-2335 GCF_000687285.1 Phaethon lepturus
TCGGCTTATTTGACACTGCTGCGGTCCAGCCCAGTTTCCCAGGAAGGGGCAGGAGATGCTGGTGTGCACGGCTCTTGGTCTCATGCCCTTCTGGTACCTTCTGATACCCCGTTCAGTAAGCCTGGAGCCCCTTTGGGTGCTGTCACCTCCTGTGGCTCATCCTCCACCTCCGTGACAGCAGAATTGTCTTGTGGGGCACAGGGATGCGCTCACAGCAGCACAAGTGCAGCGTGGATGTGTTGGTAGGAGCTCTGCGGTGCAGGATAATTGTCCTGGCCTCTCTGTCGGCCCCTGGGGGCACAGACCTGCCCAGGACCCTCTGGGATCCACAGCACAGAGCTGCTTTGTTCAGCCTTGTGTGCCTGGCCCCTAAGCTGGGGCATGTCTGACATGCGGAGCTTCATTCTGCTGCCACAAGGGACTTTCATCTGCGATCACTGGTCCCATATCAACTCCTGCCTCGCAGGGGCTGCTCCTTCCTGGCCACAAACAGGCTTTTGTTTAGGGGAGCTGCTCCCCTCTTCCTCCAGCCAGTCTGTAGCACCTTGCAAGCCTCTTGTTAACACCCATGTCCAGCCAAAACTCTGGCCAAGCAGCAGCCAGGCAGCTGGGTCCTCCTCCAGGGCTATGGACCCATGTGTCAAGCACCGGCGAGCGCCTGCTGAGTCGTGTACACCCCTGGGGTGCCAGGCGCAGGAGGTTGTGTTGATTGTAACTTGCCCCCGGTGCTGCAGGGGAAGCAGGGAAGCCTGAGGAAATGTTCCGGCCTCCATCTGCGACCCCGGAGCTGTTGCCCCTCTGAAAGACACTTTGCACCACCTGAGCTCAACATGTCTAAAGCAAGGAACAAGTCACTTTGGAAAAGCCCGTGTCTCTCCACCAGCCCGAGGAGAAGCTGGCCATGACCCAGCACCCAGGAACCTGCCGACAGGAATGTGGAGCGATGGTGCCTCAGAGCCCCGCAGCTTTCCTCCTCCCGCTCCAAACCCTCCTTTCCCTCCGTGTCCTCTCCCTGGGGCACATCCAGAGTGTGCAGTGACCTGCCCAGTCACTCCAACCCTGCGTGTGGCAGGACCGTGCAGCATTGCGAAGCCAGTCCTCCCCAGAGAAGCCCAGCCTGATGTGAGCCCTGCACGTGGGACCATATCCCCTCCACACTGGGTCCCTGGGGCGCAACCAGAGGAAAACCCATGTGCATGTACCTCCCTCCCCTGGTATGACCCACAGCAGGGGTGCTGTCCTGGCACTGGGGCAGTACCAGGCACTCCTCCTGGTTTACAAGGAAAAACAAACAACAGGCAGAAAGGAAAATGCATGTATGGCATCCCAGCTCCGCAGCTCCCCTCCATGCGCAGCGATGGTGCCCCCAGCCAGGCACAGCCTGCGAACAGCCCATCGTGATGCTGCTGGGTGCTCAGCCTGTGCAGCACCCAGAGCGGACAGCTTGCTCAGGGCTAACAGACTGCAAAGGAGAGCTCAAACCCATGTGATGCTTAAAGGACACTCAGTGAAGAGGAATGTGAATCCCACCCGGGCAGGAGCAGATGGCCTGGCGTTGGTCCTTCAGCGAGGAGAGGGGGCCCAGGCTGCTGCTCCCACCGTGGGGCTGGGGCTGCGTCTTCGCAGGGTGGCAGAGGGATGGCACCTGCCTTTGCAGCTGGGACCCCCGCAGCTGGGGTGTTGCTGCCCCTGGGGTGCACTGGGGAGGTTTGGGGAAACCGGGCCTTGCCAGCAGCAGGCATGCAGGGTTCTGCAGAGCTGTGCATCTGTGGGGCTGGAGGAGGATCCCTCACGAGGCTCCTCTTGCGGGGCTGATGCTCGTAGGGCAGATGGCCCCAGGGAGACCCTGGAGGGATGCTATCGTATCCCTGCACGGCACAGGGTGCAGCACAGATCCCAGCAGCTCCCCTGCCTCCTGCCTGGCAGCCCCTGCCACCTCTGCACAAGGTGCAGTAAAGGCTGGCCACGACCTCCCCAACCGTGCAGCACGCTGCTGCAAACCCTCTTCCTTCCTGCCCCCAGCTCTGCGGCTGCCTGGCCCCTTCCCTCCCACTCGCCTGTCTCCAGCCTCCCCAGGGCTGTCAGTCCCCACGGTGCCCCAAGCTGGGGCACTGCCAAGGTTCCAAACAGTACCAGGCTCACGCAGCACTGTGCTGACCAGCCATGGCGTCCCCTTTTTGTTCCCCTGGCCGCCCGGGTGGCAATCGCCGGTAGCTGCCCTGGGATGCCGATCTCGGCCAGGCACCATCGGGCGCTGGGCTTGGATGGGTGGGTTCATGTGTTCCCCTGGATGCAAGTGCCCGTACTCTCCTCCCTCCACCTTCTCCCTGGTTCT
>NW_010520401.1:0-227 GCF_000687285.1 Phaethon lepturus
CTCCAGATAAGTGAAAGTGGGATTTTTATAGGCTGATAAAAGAGACTTATCTCGGCTTTCCCCAATCTGACAAAGATTCCCTAATTGGTCATTTGCCCGCAGCAGCCTCCCCAGCCCGGGGCCCGGCAGACGCTATTTTCAGCCTCCAAAGGGGGTGTCGTGCCCCCGGGCCCCCACTCTGCTGCTGCTCCCCGGGCTAGTCCCTTCCCAAATCCTCCGGGGTCCCT
>NW_010520401.1:367-870 GCF_000687285.1 Phaethon lepturus
CCCAGCCTGATCTCCCCCGCCGGAATCATTCCCTCGGGACTGCCCACCGAGGAGGCTTGTCCCTGCAGCCCGGTCCCACTAACCACCCTCCGTGTCTTGGCTGAGAGCACCCGTAAGCTGCTTATTAGGACTTTTCACAACACCAAATACACTTTATCATCTGGAAAAACCCTCCCTATCGCGTACAAATCACCCTATCACGTACAAATCACCCTATCACGTACAAATCACCCTATCACGTACAAATCACCCTATCGCGTACAAATACGACTTCAAGCAAGGCGAAAGCTCTTTCCTAGGGATGGGAAACGGGTGGAGATGCACGGAGTGTTGCATCGACCCTGCCTCCTCCAGCCCACCGGGTGCTGAGATTAAATGGAAATTTAATCCCTGGGATTAAATACAAATGGCAAAGCAGAGTCACCCGCTTCCTCCCACGGCTTCCCAGGGAGCCGGGGTCCCCATGCAACACACTACCACCATCTCGCCCCCAGGCCCCGCTC
>NW_010520401.1:930-10923 GCF_000687285.1 Phaethon lepturus
CCCTCCAATGCATTTTAGTCACCAGACTACCAAAAAAACCACCAAAGCACCCAGACTTTGCAGCCAGCTCACATCGCAAGCCTTGAAGCGAGCCGGGAAGTCGCCCGCTTCAACTTATTTTTCATTTTCCTTTTTTTTTTTTTTCTGGGGAAGGGGGAAGGGACTCGGGGATTAACGGCCCATCTGACCTACCAGCGGTGTACGCACATGAATCAAACACAATCAAAGGCCCCAGTGTCAGCATTAGCTTGACCCCTACGACTGGCTCAGGGCTCGGTGCGCAGCGAGGCCTGTTCTGGCCAGACCAGCGTGAACCTTCCCCCAGGTTATTAATGCCTGCCGAGGGCTCTGCCCGGCCCGGCTGAGCCCGTCGAATTGGGGTTACAGCCGCCTGAGCCACCGCTGGGGCTTGGGGCCCGTGGAGATGGAGCCGGCTCTGCCCCACTACGGCAGCACCGGCAGGATGGTCCTGCTCGGTTGAGTCAAAACAGGTCTCATCGCTTTAAACCATCCACTCAAAGTCATGGAGAGAAAGAAGGCGGGCGGATTTTTGGAAGTTTTTTGTTTTATTTTAGTTTGTTGGGGTTTTTTCCCCTTGGGCTCATGCCTTTTGCCTTTCCACGACTTTTTGGGTACGATTTCCCTTAAGTAGTTTTGGAAGGAGAAGCAGCCATTCACATCCCATTGGACCTTCGGCAGCCAGCAGCGTGGGGCAAGGCCAAGCCCCATGGGAAGAAGAGGCAAAGTCCTGGCCCCACCATGCAGTGATTTGGGGGCCACATCCCAGGGAATGTGCTCCAGACCTTGCCTTGAGGCTCAGCAGGTGCTGAAGCACGGGGGAACTGAGCTTTATGAAAGTCCAGACAAATGCTCCATGCTCTTTTCATGGACCTTCATAAACAAGAGAGGCACCTGAGCACATCCTTTAACACTTCTTTTTTTCCCTCACAGAGCACATCATTTAGTTCCCAAATCAAATCTCCAGCAGGAGAGCGGTTTGTCTGTAGGAGCTGATTCTGACACGAGTATTTCGGAAAATATCCTTCTTTTCAGTCAACTTTTCCCACACCCAAAAGGAGCACACAAATTAGCAAGCGATCACCGGGAGGGAAAGCCGTGCAGCGCTGGCTCTGCAGGAGCAGTCTCTGAAGGGAATGTACACGGTCCTGTCAAAGTTCCAAGCTCACCCTCCGTTTAAATGTCATTTTTAATGGAAATAGTGTAACCTCCTCTTCTCCTCAGCTAGTCCAATCTGGGCTATTTTTATTTCTTTCATGCACGCTTTAACTTAACATTGACTTTTGCTTCTAACCTGCTCCTTCCAAATATACGTAAATAAAATCCTCCTATTAAAAAAAAAAATGCCAACACTCTCTCAGCAGCACTTGGCTCTTCAACTTTAACAGCTTAGCTGTCATTAGATCTCATTATTCTATTTTTCCCAACAACTGGATGAGCGAGGGCTCCTGTGGGAAACGCCGGTGGGAGCTGGGCAGGGGTCTGCTGGCCGGGGGGGCTGGCACCCAGCTCTAAGCATGGACCGCACTCCTCCTGGCTTTCTCCGGGCGTGAGAAGGGAGCCTGCAGCAAGGCTCCCCTCAAAACCAAGCCGCCAGAAAGCTCAGCGTGCTCAGAAATCTTCCTGAGAGAGAATTCAGAGCGGGGCCGGAGCTGGATGTCCACCCAGAGCAGATTCGGGGTGAGGAAGAGCCGTGAAGCGGCGGCTGCTTTGAACCCGTTGCCCCGTCGTGGATCATGGCTGCCGGTCAGCCAGGCGTGCTGGAAACACCGCCGCTGCTCACGGCGTTCCCTCCGCCAGAGCTTTTCTGCCACCGGATCGCAGGGGAGCAGCACGCCGTCGGATTCCAACCAGCAGCCGCTGCCCAGGCTGCCTGCGCGCCGTCCTCCTGGGGCCAGAGAGGCTCCTGAGCGCAGCCAAAACGGAGACGCCGTCACCGGGACGGCACAGGGAGGGCAGATCCACCGATGGCAAACGCGGCGGTCGCAGGGCGAAGACCTCGCCCTGAGGAAATCCCTAGCTGGGGTCCTGCCTGCCCATGGCTGCACCCCGGAGTGCTCCGCAGCACCCACGGAGCTGGAAATACTAGTTCCCGCAGCGCATCGTCGCTGTCATGATGCAATCAAGGGAGTTAGGTGTCCACTTCAATTTCAGCGGGGTGCAAACACCCACGTTTCTGACAGCTTTTTGAGACCCTGGGCGTGAGAGCTGTTTGCTCATCCTGTTCAGTAGCTTCTGAGCTGCTTCGGTGGTGTCTGTGCAGTCCCTAGTGCATGAGTGTCCTTATTACACCGTGCGGTCTCGGGGCCAGCAGCGTGTCCCACCCAGTAAAGGCAACACCTCTGGGTCCCAGACACTGGGCAGGAGCATGGCGAGTCCAAGACCGGTCGCTCTGTTCAATTTTGGACCATTTTTTCAAACAACTATGGGCCCCTCTGTAAAATGGCGAAGTAGTTTTCTGTCTTTCACGATGTCATTACTCCGCACTAAGGTCTTGGAATAAGACGAGTACTTTGAGATCCCGTGGTGGGCTCATCCGCCGTGGAAATAGGGGTCTTCGACATCACACAACTTCACAAAAGGATGTAAGAGAACAAGCGAGTGTCTATTCGCTCCCTCCCAGCCCCTCTCTTAATTCTATCCAGAGCGTGTAGCTGGCTGCATTAGTAAGGCTGGAAACCCAGCAGCCCTTTAATTGGGGTAAGTCTTACTGGCAAACGCTCTAAAATCCATCTGCTTCTCCAGACACAGCTAAACCGCAGCCTAGATAGCTCTCGCTGCAATTGCTGCCGTGACCGAGAACGGAAAGTCGAATCAAAGGGAACGGAGATGGAAAAGAGGGGAACTGGGTTGGGGCTGCAGGAAACAGAAGCAAATTTGCCTTGAGAACAAGTCCTTCAGTATCCGTTAGTCGGATTTAAGTGGTACTTAGGACTTTTACAAGCCCTGTGCATCAGGGAGAATTTCATCGGGGGCAGAAAGTAGCTGCATTATGCTAAACCAGCCACGATGGATGTACCAACCCTGAGCAAGGTTCCTCGGGCCAGGACCTCGAGTAAACCCTCCAAGAAGCTTTGTCTTGTTTTCAGAAGACTGAGATTGATTATAAGCCATAAATCCAATATACCACAGCTGTCTGGGGACTCTGGCAAGAAAAAAGAAAAAAAAAAAAAAGCGGCTCCAGCTAAGTAATGCCTCTGTCCCCAGGAAACCTGGGGTATCTACAGAGGGTCCTCCATGCAGCACCAGTCAGGTTGTGGTGGGATGGAGGTACCTCACGCATCGCAGCATTTCTGCAAAAAACCTATAGCCTTTCCATTTCTCCTTCTACGGGAAGTCCTTAGCACACATTTGGCGCAGTTTACAGGATGATGATGACAATGTGTTTCTCCTAAATAAAATCCATTTTTAAAGAGTACATGTGCAATTACTTTGGGTTTTGGCCTGTATTCAGGAAAGAATTTCCCCTCGGGTCAGATTTGGCAGGGACTGGTAAGGTTTTCTTGCTTTCCTCTGTAGGGTGGGCCATGGTCCACTTCCTAAGATCATCTGGACATTTTCACCTAACAATTTCCCTGCTACTGCCGGGACCCGGGACACTGGCAATGCCCTTGATCTCTCCTGCGTGTTCAAGCTTTTGTGGCTTTCGGTCTTTTGTACTAAGGGTCTTAAATTTGTTATAGGGTGTTGGGAAGTGTTTTACGGCCTGCAGCGTATGCAGTGGATGTTCTGGGGACCCCTCTGGATTAAGCGGCTATTACATGGTCACCTGTAATTGCGAGCGCCTGTACTCGATGAGGCAGGTGGTCCCTCCTCATGCTCTGTCACCCCTCCCTTATCTTCCAGTAGCAGGGCTCTGACATCCAACTACAAGGCAATTACACACCCAGCATAGTCATGGGTGACGTCTCCCCTTTCTCTCATTTGAAGTGTGATGCTTATAAACCAAGGTGATAGGGGGTATTAGGATAATAAACCAGGTGGAAGTCCTGGGACTGGGGAATAACCCGGGCTCTGCTCCTGCCTTGCTACTAACCGATTGCGTGGGACCCTTCCCTCCTTCACCCCCCTCAATTCGACATTTAGACCATGCTGGTTACCCCAGGCTCCCTCTGAAGTCAAAAGAAAGCTGTTTTATCTTGTCCTAAGATACCTCCCTGCAACAGCAGGGTTGACTTGCCCCTACCCATCCACCACTAACGAAGAGAGCCTCGACAGCCAGCTTAAATGAAGTATCTACTTTTTACATCTCCAAGCCCTGATGAATACATGTGACGAGCTTAGCGCTGCGAGCCTGACCTTGGCGGGGTCCCCAGTATTCCTACAGAAGAGGTGACAAGGACAGATCCATCCCTGTTAAGTACAAGACCTTTGAAACCAAGCAGGGCACGTATTTGGGTACGTGTTTCATCCCTGGTTATATTATTAAGGTCCCCTTGCAGACAGAGTAGGACAGATGCTGCTGTTGCCAAGGTCATTTCCAAGAGGGGAAGGTAACAGAAATAAGAGACATCCTGCATAGCGACTCAGTCCTGAAACGCTAAATTTCAGCCTAGGCAGAAATGATGTCTGTAGATCAGGAATGCTTGATGGATGAGGCATCATCCCGAAGCTCGTATCCGGGTGCTTCTGCTACTCGTGTCTCATCCACCTCTCACAGACAGCAGCGATTTTCTTTATAGCACACCAAGCTCCTTTAGGTCCCTACACTTCCCCACCCAGAGAGCGCACAGACGGCTTCAAGATCGCCTCCAGAAACACGAAACACCCGATGGACAGAACTGCAGGTACGAGGCCACGGGGTTTGCTTGGGACCGAGGGGGTCTGTATGCTCAAGTCCTCGGTCACGTCCCAAGCTCCACGTCTACGAGCACAGCCGGGAAATCTGGTCCGAAACTGGCAACAGAAACACCCCCTCCTGCTACCAGATCCAATGTGCAGCACAGATATATTTCCCCCTAATCCTCCAAAGAGAAAAACAAACAAGCATGCAAATGCCAAAACATTAACTACTCCCCAACTTACTCAGACTACTGCTAATTACTATAAATTTACAGCAGCTGCACTACTGGAAGTGAGCTCAGACGTTAGCCCTGGAAATTACTAGGAGTATAATTTTCTACAGTTTTTCTGAACTTATAGAAATCTACAGGAATGTTCCAGTATACTAACTAACTTCATCAGCATTTCTAAGCCTTCTTTATTCTGCTTCTGCTGGGGCAACCATGAAGCTCACAGGCATGAAATCCACAAATGCATTCCCTCTCAAAGACTCCTGTACACAGCAAGTTCAGCGACGTGTGTCCAGAGAACCACACAGGAGAGGGTGTGGAGCTCGCTAGCCTGATTTCTTACACCTCGTTCATCAGCTCTTACTGATCGGCGCAGATCAATGTTGAGGGCTTTGGAGGTGTTCTTCGTGTTTGGAATTTCGTCTCTCGGTTTCCCGGTGGAATTGCGGAGCGGTGATTTTCTGCGTGCATTATGAAGGCTTGGTCTCAGCAGGATACGATGCAATGCATTTTTCTGGCAGGACAAGCTCGCGATCTGTTTGTCACTGTTCTTTAGAAAGGCGGAAAGGTGGTCTGGGTAACGCTAGCCTTGAGGAGCAGCCCGAGCCCGCAGCGTGCGTTGGGCTCTGCTGTCATCCACCTGCCTTAGCATCTACGTGTCTCAGCAAGACCGCGGAGCTTCTGCAGTAAGTAAAATATAACCATCAATCCAAGACAGCACTGACTAGCAGATTATTTCGCTACGTTGAGTCACCAGCTATTACAATCTAGCAAACTTTCCTCCCCGGAGTAGTTCTCATACATTTAGATCCCACTTCCAGCTCCAGAACCGGCGATAAGATCATAAAAAGCTTATGTGCGCTTAAAGAATTGATACTACAGTAACAGCAGGTAGGCAGACAGGTAGACAGACAGACAGACATGATGATAAGCCATACATCTGGCATGTAAGTATCATGGCAGTGGAATTACCATTCCCCAGCCAAGTTTCACGCTTTGGGGAGTTGTTTTGACGTGCTGTCAATGCCACACCAGAATAACCTGATTTATTTCCCTTGTTCGCTTTGAAAAGGTCTATTTGGTGCCATTTATTTTGCACTCACTTACTCGCCATCCTATCAGGAGGCGGGAGGTCAGCGGGGTCACTCCTAAGAGAGTATCACGTTCTGTACAGAATAGAGAGAACGCTCTAAGTTAGCGGGAAGGGAAGAATTCGTGCTGGGGCCTCCTTTCAGCCTCCGCTCTCCCACAGCGGACTCATATACCTCTTCCCTTCTCACATCCTTGCTCTTCCTTTCAAATGGAAAAGCCAGTGCCACTTTCGCCGCTATCCCGCCAACGGCAATCCCTCCCCGCCCCAAGGAGCCTGCTTCAGTTTTGCTTCGTTCGCGCCTCCGCTGAGGCCTTGGCTGGGAATTCCCAGGACTCCCATCTCAATCCGTCCTCCCTGTATCGCACCATAAAACCCCTTCGTCTTTTCTGCCTTTGTGTATAAACTAGATGTCAAATCCCAAGTGGTCGTCAGAGGAACCGAAGGCACAGCAGCAGGCAGGAGAGAGACACAGTGCTTGTTTCAACAGGGATCGTTACCGCGGGCTAAGGCATTTTTAGGCATAAAGTATACGGTGAACACCCGTATCGGCGTATACACGCTCGTAAAGACAGCGCTCGTGCCTGGTGCCCAGTTCACGTGCCGGCTGCCATGCCGGTTTTGCTCCGAGGCAGCAAACCTCACAGCCCTCCCAAGCCCACCTCAACCACGCAAGAGACACAGCCTGGCAAGAGCTACCCAGGCAGGGACAACTCTGTCCCGTGGAAGCCAAGAGTTGTTGTGACAACAGAGCTGCTGCCGAGACGCTTCGAACGCGCAAACCATTGCAGCGGAAATGGACTTGGTGATCAAAATGCGGCAACTTCAAAGGCAGACGGCACAAGAGAGAAACCATGAGTAGGTGACCTTTGTCTTCTTCTGGAACGTGCCATGGATGGGAAAGGCTGGCGCAGGAGTGGAAATAGAGTCAGAGTTTGATAGATGCGTCTGCAGCAGAAGGAAGCAGAGAGCATAGGCAACCGTCCAAGCTACTTGACTTCGGCGGCAGAAGCTCAGACCTGCTCGGTCGCAAGGCAGGATCTCCCTCCCGCCGAACAACGCCCGTTTTAGCGCTGCCTCCTGCACACATCTAACCTTCTGCGCTCTTTTCTCGGCGGTTACGTCAGTCAGGAATATTGCCTACTCGTCCTGCTCGCGCAGCCAAAGCTCTAACAGGACAGTTTTAAGCAGAGACTCTTCATCTGGCGCCTTTGCTGTGTTTAGTTCTTTAGTTGGGGAACGTCTAAGCTCAGTACTCGGGGTGACTGGCCTGGGCGTTAGATCATGGAATAACACGAGCTCCGTGCGCAGCTGAGAGCCAGCACTTGACACCCACCTTCTCCCATCTTCACAGCCCGGTACTTCTACGGCTCCAGCTTACAGGGGCCTTCATTCAGTTAATCACCCTCACACTTGATAGCTACTGCCTGGCCAGCTGTCCCGATCTTTCCAAACGCAGGAACCTACTCCCTCGGTCCTCTGCACAGAGGACTGAGCGTTGCACTCCCCACATTGCGTGCGTCTCAGAAACCAGTAGAGCGCTGGAAGAATTACGTACGGTTGAGATAAGCACGGAGGCAAAGTATAGACATCTATGCAAAGGTCTCCTTCCCTCCAGGCCGAGCCAACAACAAAAGAGAAGAGGCAACCTTGTTGTCTCAAAAAAATCATTTAAAAAAAAAGGGCACCAAAAAAAGCCATCGGTCAAAAATAGAAAGCAAACGCTACTAGGAATAATAATAGCACCCCAGAAGTAGCAATCAAAGGACCCAGGATCGTGATCTAAGGTAACACAAAAATAGCCTCAAGGTCCAAGGGAAAAGAGGGAGATATTTCTAGCATGCGCACTGCAGAATTCCCTCTGGAAACACGGACAGGTTTGCTTCATTTCCTCTTAAGCTTTTGCTGAAATATCAAAGAGCACAAAAGTCCCCTATTTGCACTGAGAATACAACTGTTGAGTGCATAAGCTCTCCCCACATCGCATTAGGCACATTTCCATTCAGCAACCAGCCTCTTTCGACTCCCATTCCTATTTCAAAAAAAAAGAGAGAAATCTGAACCGAGGAGCTGGTTTTGACAGTTCTTTATTTGCAAATCTGCTTGTCTTTCAAAGGCATTTTAGCTAGGAACCTTCACCGAACGAGAAAAGGAAGCTCTCACCAATTCCTGCATCTGTCTAGAGCAAGGACTTCCCCTGCGGAGGAACCGAGCTCGTCTCTCTTCCCGTTCCCCGCTGACGTGCCCTCTTTTCCCTTTCCCACTATTCAGTCGGAGCTCTTCCACACCCTTATTATTTAAAATCCAGCTGGTTTTCCAGTCTCTACTACCCAGAACTGTCTCTTCCACTCACAGAGGACTTCTCCCAGAGCTGCATAAGGACCATTTCCTATTCCACTTGTTCCTCTTTAATGCAGTAGCTAGAAAGGAGAAAAAAAAAAAAAAAAAGGAGGAAGAATGGCAGATGAGCTTTTGGGCCATAAATTGGAGAGCCAAGACCGACAGCCAATGCTGGAAAACAGAGAAAGGCTGAGGGAGAGGTGGGCAGCCTTTCTCCCTGATTTACAGACCAAGGAGCAGGAGGGCATGATGGCCACGTCGCGGTAAACGTAACAGGCTGGCTGAGATCCCGCAACAGGGCTCTTGGAGACGAGAGTTGAATAAATACTTCAATGCCCTTCTTAATTACTCTTTTTATTACCGTGTTTTAGTTACCTCGGTTGGAGCGCGCGAAAGGATTAGTAAATAACGCTTTCCTTTGTTAACCTTTCCGTCTGCTTTTTGCTGCTCTGCCAAGATCTGACACCCTCCAAAACAAACAGAAAATACGTGACTAAATAAAGACTTCATCAGCTTCACAAGGCGTTGAAACAAGAGCGGCGCAAAAAGGCTCGGTCGTGTTAGTTTGATAGAGAGGAGAGAACATCCCCAGAATTCCCATTACGGGATCTTTTATGGTAGCCATCGAGATTGTGGGACTGAGAGAGCTGCAAGACCCTTCCGCGTGCGATTTTGTACCGTTTTCCGCAGCTCGGCGGCTGCGCCCGCTTCTTGCGGTACGGCAGGGCTGGTAAAACCCTCGGAGGGACTGCGAGCGTAACGCTGCCAGCGACGCTCCGGCTATTTACCCTTGGCCATGTGGGATCCGCAGAGGACATCCTAGTAGTCCCAGCAGAGTTGCCTGGCTCGCCACCTCGTTTTAAGCCTCGCTGCCGCATGCTGAACCATGTAATCTAGGCAGCTAGAGCTTTTCCCGCTGCCTGTCTGGGAAAGCACATGCTGCTCTAGGGACCCCGCGGCCCCAGGCGTGGAAGGAGGTGGCGCGGGAGGTTGCTCGGGGCTGGGAAGCCTTCAAGACAACCTTCTCCATTAAACCGTGGGCCGGTGGAGAAGCAGAGACAAGAAGGGTTGAGCGGGTGGTGGTATGAGCGCGGGGAGCCCCCGGGTCCTGCGGTGAGAGGGGAAGGGACCGCGAAGGATGGCGACAGCCCCGGAGGGCACAGCGGCGTGCTGGGTGCACGGCGTAGCTCAGCCCTGCCGAGGAGAAGACACCCGCTCTCCACCTGACCTCGGGGAAAGCTGGAGAGGCTCCTGCCATGAGCCCTCACCCTCCTGGTGGCATCTCAGCCTGCTTTAGCCACCTCCATCTCCCAGGCACTGGCTGGGCTCCGAGCCCCTGCCGCGGGGTGCGCTGCCGGGGGGCCGGGGCAGCACAAAGACCACCCAGTCCGGGGCTTTTTTCCTCTCCCTCCCCACTTTGTATTTCCATTGCAGCTCCGTTTCTTGCCGGTTTGCTCTTCCCCGCAGGGAGGGAAAGGGGGAAAAGGGAGTCTCGGTGCTCGGACCCCGAGGTCCTTCGGAGAGCTTTCTCCT
>NW_010520401.1:10935-12701 GCF_000687285.1 Phaethon lepturus
CCGCAGAAAGTCCCTTCATCATCCCTAAGATTAACATGAAAGCGGCTGAGGTTAATATCGGAGAAGCCAAACTATAAACTGAGAATTACGCTTTAGCCTAAATAAATCATCGCCTTCGAGGCCGGGTCTGTGGCCGGGTGGGCAGGGGAGGAGGGGAAGGCTCTGGGGGGCACTGGAGACACCCTCCCCGGGGGACTGGGAGCAAAGGGATGCTGTCTGCAAGGGCTGAGCACCCAGAGGCCTCATCCAGCCCGCTGGGACCAACCTCCTCAGCGCTACCACGGGGAACCTGCCCCGCTTTTGGGGGGGGGGCGGCTCCGGGAGGGACCCCAGCCTTCGGCAGCCCCCAGCCTCTTGGCAGAGCCTCCGCCCCCGACCCCGCGGCCGCGTACCCTGCGGGAAAGGCCCCTCTAATGATTCCCCTGCCTCCCTGCTCTGCAGTTTGTCAGGCCGGCTGACTTCAAGCCATCCTGCATCTGTTTCGCCTAGAGAGCCGCGCTCGCCTACGTTTTAATAAACCCTATAATTTACACATTTCCCTCATACCCTGTAATTTCACCACCCCGAGACACGGCGAAGGGAGAAAGCGCAGAGCTGGGAGCGCTCGCGGAAAGCGCTGCCAGAGAATCAAGAAATAAGTAGAGGGCTTAAATCTGCAGCAGTAAAATAATCCAGGGGAGGGAGCCAACAATGACTGAAAAATAAACATCTCCCCCTGCAAAAGCCCGCAGCCAGCCCCGCTCCTCGCAGCCCGGCGCTGCCAAGAGATCGGGTGCGCTGGGAAACGCGCCTGGGGGCTCCAGGAAAAAAAAAAAAAAAAATTGATGTGGGTTATATGGACCCCTTTTATAAGGCAACTGTTAGCGGTAACTAAGTTTAAATTTATATGTTCAATAAAGCCTCTTTCCCCCTCCGCCCCACCAGTGCCAGAACCACTCGAGGAAGCCGACACACGCTTCCCATTTGAAAATGTGTTATTTGACCATTTTTATTCTCCGCTTTTGTTCTCGGGGCTGCAGCCCCTCCAAAGGCGAGGGGGGGGCATTTCTGCGCTGAGATCAAAGTGGCCCTGTGTATACACACACTCGTGCAAATTATGTATTTGTGATCAAGTGACGCAGCATCAGGAAAAGCTAGACGGGCATGTGGGAGAGTGAGATATTTACACAGGCCTGGCCAGAGGCAGAGGCATTATTTTAAGTGTTTTTCGCTGGTGCCAAGTCATCTGTTCACATATACGTGTGTGCGCGTAAAGATGATGGAGGGACCGGTTCGCCAGAGCCAGGAAATTCAGCATTAACCCCCAAATCCCCCAACATATCCCACCCGGGCTCCTGACACCCTCCAAACCTGCGTGTCCCCCCCGCTTCGCTCATGGTGATGGTGAGATTCAGGGTCCCTGTCACGGTGGGTGATGATCACGCGTGAAACGAGACCATTCCGCAACACACATCGGCCCCTCTCGCTTCCCCAGCACAGCTTTATAGCCCACGTAAAGGAATATATATATTTCCCCTATAAAGACACGGCTTAACCAAAGGATCTCAGGTTCTTCGGCATCGGGGAATTAAAAAAAAAAACAAAAAAAACAACAAAAAAACCCAAAACCTGGGCTGTGCTGCACCCAGCAGCATGGGAACCAAAATGCTGCCGCTTGAGTTTTGGGGCAGGAAGGGTAAAAAGCAGAGGGCGAGGAGAGAGGGCCGTGGGATTAGGGATCCACCAGGACCCCAAGACCCCCAGCTCTCCCCGCCTGCGGGGGGTTA
>NW_010520401.1:12771-12973 GCF_000687285.1 Phaethon lepturus
ACAGATGGGGGCCACCCGAGCAGCCCCCATCCCTTGGGGGGCAGCAGGGGGACCCTGTCCCAGAGCACCCCAGGGAAACCGGCATGGGAAAGAGGAGCAAGAGAGAAGCTAAGTTTGGCAGCGTGTTTACAATATAAAATCACGATAAAACCTACACTGAAACGAATTTAAACCCAAGCCGGGGTGGAGGGGCGGGGGGGGG
>NW_010520402.1:0-241 GCF_000687285.1 Phaethon lepturus
CCAGCAGCTCAGCCTTCGCCTCCCTCCTCTTCCTCGTCCTGGGCAGGCGGCGGGGCCGGCGTACCAGGGCACCTGGGTGCTGCGCTCCCGCTGTGGCACGCTGCAGGTCAGCGTCCTTATCACAGCGCAGAGCGGGGACGAGGCCACGTCGCCAGCTCTCCCCGCTGCACCCTAGAGCTCAGGCAGGAGCCTGTTTCTGCTCTGCTCCAGCACTGGCAACCTCTGAACCAGTGTGGGAAAC
>NW_010520402.1:366-625 GCF_000687285.1 Phaethon lepturus
GCCTGGTGGTATTTATTCTCCCAGCTATGTATTTCCTGTGTATTTCAAATATAATTAAAATGTATATATTATTTCTGTGCAACCAGTTCCCATGGCAGAGAGAGGAAACACTCTGTTCCACCCCCTCTGCCTGTGTACCTGGGGGAAGCAGTGAAGGTTGCTGTGGTCCGATGGGGACTTGGCGGGGGCTGTGCGTGGTGTGGCATGCGTGCGGGTGCATGGCGGTGAGTAGGTGCCGCCCTCTGGAACGCTCATCTCT